>NW_020885000.1:817491-985413 GCF_003945725.1 Corapipo altera
GATGGGATGGGATGGGATGGGATGGGATGGGATGGGATGGGATGGGATGGGATGGGACAGAGTGGGGGAAATGGAGAGCCAGGAAGATGCTTGGGGACAGGGGACTGAGGCTTGAAAGGGTGACACCAATGCTGTTGCTGAACCCTCTCACTGCCACTCTCCATCCTGGGGTGTTTCACCATCAGGGAAGTCTCCAGTCATGCTCCCGAGCCAGGCAGGTGCCAGTCCCTGTGCAGCAGGGGAGGTGGCCTGTGACAGCGGGGGCTGCATCGCCGCAGAGCTGGCCTGTGACTTCAACAATACGTGCACCGACGGCTCCGATGAGAAGCACTGCGGTGAGAGCCGAGGGGAGCAGTGTCACCCCAGGAACCCTGTAGTGCAGGGGACCAGGCAGTGGAGGGACACAGGCATGTCGGGCTGGAACGGCCAGGGCACATGTGTGCCTGTACAGCCCCCAGGAGTACAGTGGCCTGGTGAGGCTGAGCCTGGAGTTTTGGGTTGCCCAGAGAAGCTGTGGCTGCCCCATTCCTGGAAGTGTTCAAGGCCAGGTTGGATGGGGCTTGAAACAACCTGATCTAGTGGAAAGTAGCCCCCCCATGGCAGGGAGTGGAATGAGATGGACTTTAAGGTCCCTTCCAACCCAAATCAGTCTGGGATTCTGTGATTCTTTGACTTTGCAGGGGCAACAACCTTCGAGTCAGGGGCTGGGGGCTGGCACGATGTCAGTGTGGGGCACCTGCGCTGGGGTCTGCAGAGGCTCACTGAGCCCAACACCTTCCTCACAGGTGAGGCTGTTCCCACTGCCCTGACGATGCTCTTCGGTCCCCAGCACTGTGGGAGCCCCAGAGCAGGAACTCCTGCTCCCACCCTACCGGGGTGGCTGGATACCACTGCACGACGGGGGGTGATGCCCAGGCAGGATGCTGGGCTAGGGGTGCTACCATGGATGTGGGATCCTAGCCCTGACCTCACAGAGTGTTTCTGTGCCCAGGGTCTTTCCTGGCCCTCCAGGAAGGAGAAGGACAGATGGTGGGTGCTGCAAAGGCACGAACTCCTCTGCTGGGCCCCTCTGGCCCCACCTGCACCATGGAGATGAGCTACCACATCCAGAGTGGCCCCCAAGGTAACCCCCTGTACACTCCTGGGGTGCCCTGCCTGCTCCCTGCCCCCAGAGCTCACCCCATGCCCACCTGCCTTTGCTGCCTCTCCCAGTTCCATTTTGCCACATCACACCATCCTGAAGCTGGGGCATCCCTGTCCCCCTCCCTGTCTCCTGTGACCGTGGGCCAGGGCTGTGGGGGACTCCCACAGGGTGGCCAGGAGCTTTGGGTGTCCACAGCCTCCGCACCACCTCTCATGCCAGGCTTCCTCGCTGTCCACATCCTGGATCACACCACTGGCACCACCCAGCTGGCCTGGCACACGCAGGGTCGTGGTATCACAGCCAGGGAACGTGTCCGTGTCCCCCTGGGAGAGAGGAGCCGACCATTCCAGGTGTGCCAGGGACACAGGGACCAGCCTGGGGGGACTTTCAGTGGGGCACTGCCAGTGCTGCCAGGCACCCCGGGCTCATGGCTGGTGCCTCCAGGTCGAGCTGCTGGCGCTGGTGGATCTGGAGGGTTCGGCAAGTGTCGGTGTCGACAACGTGACATTCGAGCAGTGCTACCTCGGCGTGGTGGCACCCACGGCTGCGGGTATGGCCAGGGGCACGTGGGCAGGGACAGTGACCCCAGAGCCCCCCCATGGGGGCTGCCTGGCAGCTGTCACCCTGTCCAGGGAGAGGACCATGGTGCAGAAGCCACATCCTGCTCTGACCTGGGACACCTGCATGGGGTGAATCTGGAGAGTGGGGCGGGGGAGCAGAGGGAACAGAGGGACTCATTTGTTTCTGGAGTGCCTTATCCCCTTCCACCTCACCTCTACCATGTCTCTGGCCAGAGCTGACCTGCAGCTTTGAGAGGGACATGTGCGGCTGGTACCAGGATCAATCTAGTGACTTCAAATGGGTCCACAGCATGGGGCAGGGACAGGGCTCTGACCACACCACCGGCTCAGGTAAGAGGCTGGCTGCTCTTTGGGGGATCCCAGGGCATCCCACTTCCCTCCCATCTTGGTACAGGCCAAGACACACCCTGTGCACTCCAGCAGCCCCATACCTGTGGAGTGAGCTCGCCTGGAGCAGCCTGGGAGAACCCAGGTTAGGGTAAGGGTGATGTGGGCACAGCTCAGAGCACTCACAACCATGTTCTCTCCACCCTGGCTGTCCCCACCACTCAGGCTACTTTTTGTCTGTGGACCCCTCTGCGCTGTGGAGCCGTGGGCAGCGGGCACAGCTCATCACATCCCTCCAGGATCCTGCTGCTGCCTCACGCTGTCTCTCCTTCTGGTACCTCCTGGCTGGCCCACAGATTGGTACGTGCCCCCTGGAATCCTCACAGGGATGCCCCAAGCCGGCTCCACTGTGGGGACAGCAGGTGCTGGATGGCTGGCCCCCACCCCTTGCCTAGGCACCCTGAACCTCAAACTGCAGCCAGAGGGAGAGGAGGAGACAGTGCTGTGGACCTGCCGGGGGACCCAGGGCAGCATCTGGCACCGGGCATGGGCAACACTGCCCGCCACGGGCCAAAAACCATACAGGGTGAGGACCAGACCCTTCTGTGTCCCTGGCACCAACGAGGCACGGGGCTGTCTGACACCGCTGCCTGGCTGGCAGGTGGCCTTTGAGGTGCTGCGGGATGGGTTCCTGGGGGATGTGGGGCTGGACGACCTGACGCTGACAGCGGGGCCCTGTGGGGCCGAGCTCTCCTGCTCCTTTGAGGCAGAGGGCTGTGGACTGGCTGCCAGCGGGCAGAGCACCTGGCAGCGACAGAGCAACGGCACTGGCACCACTGCTGGCCCCGCAACTGATCACACCACCGGCACCGCCACAGGTACAGGGCCATGACAGCCTGGGGCTCAGGGAGCCCTGCTGGCTCCCTGCCTGCACTGTTCTGCCTGCCTCCCTGCCCTCTCTGCCTGCCTTCCTGCCCTCCCGTCTGCTCTGAGTGTCCTACCTGTCACCACATCAGCTCTGCTTACCCACCCTGTGTCCTGTCTGCCCTCCCTGTCTGCCTAGGATGTGCCGAAGGCAACCCTGTACAGGGTTCCCCAAGCCTGGAACTCTCCAAACCCGGAGTTTCCCAGCCCCAGGGCTCCCCAATCCTGGGGAGGTCCCCAAACTGGGGAGACTCCTCAACCTGGACAGAAACCCCAGACCCAGTGGTCCTCTAGGGCCCTCCAGCAGGGCTGGGCAGGGACCATGGCATGGGGACTTCTCTCCCCCAGGTCATTACATGGTGGTGAGCACGGGCAGAGACTCCCTGCCTTCGGGGCACAGGGCTGTCCTCACCTCCCAGCCCTACCAGCCCTCTGTGCCCGCCCAGTGCCTGGCCTTCTGGTACCAGCTGAGCACCAGGACCCCAGGTGAGAACCACCCCCCCCGAGACCCCTGGGGGCACCTCTAGAGAGGGGGACCCCTCCTCCATGGCGGGTGCCCTGGGCAGGCTCCCTTGGGGTGTTTGTGGAGCAGAGCGGGGTGCGGAGGAAGGTGCTGAGCGTGAGCACCATGGAGGGGAGCGGCTGGCACCGCGGCCACGGCACCGTCCAGCCTGATGGTGACTGGCAGGTGAGATGGGGCAGGGTGCCGGGGACAGCTAGGGGTGATGAGAGTTGACTGCCAGCCTCAGCATGCCACCCTGCCCAGGTGGTGTTCGAGGCAGTGGGAGCTGGGGGTGACCATGGGTACATTGCGCTGGACGACCTGCGCGTGTCGGACGGAGCCTGCCCTGAGCCAGGTGAGAGCCCGCCCCAGGAGGGCACCATGGACCAGATGGGGGAGATGGGACATCCCACGAGGGTACACAACCATGAGGATGGGGACAGCCTGCCCCTTCCATCCGGACACTCTGCTCCTGCCCTCAGCTTGGTCTGGCCCAAAGCTGGCAGTGGTGGGAAGGGGGCTGGTGGCTGCCCCCTGCTCCCAGATGCTCCATCTCCTGCCAGGCAGCAGTGGGTGTCTCACAGCCCCCCTTTCCTCTCAGCATCCTGTGACTTCGAGCAGGATATGTGCGGCTGGAGCAGCCCCTCAGACCCCCACCTGCACAGCTTTGCCTGGGGCTGGAAGAGTGGGGTCCCTCTAGCCAAGTACCCCGGCCCTGAGCAGGATCACACCCTGGGCACAAGAAATGGTAGGAAACCCATCCCTGCCCGGGCACCATAGCATGGCCAGAGGGAGGAAGAGGAGATGGGGATGCATGGGGTCACCCCAGTACCTCCTGGGGAGCCTGGTTCCTCAGCATCCCTGTCTCCTCCTTGCCTGGGAGTGACAGCTCGGTCCCAAAGGCAGGTGCAGGGCTGTGAGGTGCCATCCTCTGGGCATTACTCTGGGGATTTTGGGGTGGAGTGGGGCAAGCGGGCTGGGCTGCAGGACTGGAAGACACCCTGTGCTCTGTCCCTGCCTGCCCAGGTCACTACGTGCACTTCGACACCAGTGTGCTGGGTGCAGGGGGCACCAGTGCCCTGCTGGAGAGCCAACCCCTGCCTGCTGTCACCGACTCCTGCCTGCGGTTCTGGTACCACATGGACATCCCAGAGCACCTCTGTGAGCACCACAGGGGTGGGGAGGAGGTGCTGTCCCTGGGGAGGGCATCATGACCCCACAGTGGGAGTAGGGGGCTTGGTTGGGGGCTCCCTCCCCACCTATAGGACCATGGACACTCTGGTTCAGCTCCAGCTGGGTGGGGATGGCCTGTTACTGCTGGATGCTGCTGTCCCAATGGAGGATGGCATGGCAGGGAGGGCCTCATGACTTTTGGGGGGCTTTGGGTGATCAGTGATGCCGGGGTGCCTGTGTCCCCCCCCTTGCAGCCAGTGGGGAGCTGCGGGTGATGTTGCACAGCACAGCAGGGCAGCGCATGGTGTGGAGTGTGGAGGGACACCACAGCCGGGGCTGGCAGGGCAGCATGGTGCCTGTGCAGAACCCCAGCGAGTTCCAGGTCAGTGAGGACACCCTGGGGTGCAAGGTGCCCAGTGGGGATGCTGGGTGCCCTGCATCAGATCCCACCTTCTCTCACAGATCATCTTTGAGATCACCACACGGAGGTGGCCATTGGAGGGGACAGTGGCACTGGATGATATTGTGTACAGTGCTGGGGTGGGCTGCCATTCTAGCCCGGAGGAGCCAGTGGAAGGTGCGAGGGGGAGGTGGCTCTGGCTGTAAAAGGTCATCCCTGCACTGCTCAGGGTGCTGGGCCAAGGCTGGAGGCAGCTCTCTGGGTGGTGGGTCAAGCCTGGCAGCATCTCCTCTCCCTTCTCTCACTGCAGAGAAACCCTCAGGCAGCTTCGTGGCAGAGGTGGTGCTGGGTCTGCTCCTGGCCCTCGTCATTGTTACGCTGGTGGCTACTGGGGGCTGGTACTGCCTGAAGCAGCAAGGGCTGGCAAGCAGGACACCAGCGGAGAGTGACACTCCCCAGGGCTTTGACAACATTACCTTTCGAGATGTAAGAACAGGGTGAAGGACTTTCCTGATTACCCCAACTGCACCAAAACAGCATTTTCCTAAAAGCTCAGCAGATGCTGGCAGGCTCCTCCTGACACTGCACTCTGCCAACGCGACAGGGAGCAAAGGGCTCTGCCTCTTATCTGCTTGTTGGTAAACGAGTGACCCAGAGCTGAAGGACTGACCTAGAAGCACTGCTGCTGCCAGGCAGCTGCTCCAGAAAGAGCTGAGTGTACTCCTACCCCAGAGCCCTGTGAGAAGGGGGTCTGGCAAATGTGGCTCATCCTCACCCAGCCAGCAACCAAATCCACGAGAGGCAGCTTAAGCTGGGGGTCCCTTGGACAGGCCTGGTGCCACAAGGACCATGGCAGAGCCCCCAGCCCCAGGAGGGATCCCAACAGAGGATGTGGAGCCTCCTGGGTGCACTTGGGGTTTAGTTCCTCTGCTGGGGTCATGGGGGGCTGGCACACAAGTTCTCTCCACTACAGCCTGGAAGAAATCCTGGTCTCTCACAGCAGACAGCCCACGTTTGCCACTGATTCCCACTTACCTTTCTTTGCAGGACAAGGTCATTATATCTCCAGTGCCGAGGGAGGGGGATGAGGCTTGAAATTATCAGCCAGCAGCAGAAATTGCCCACTCCCACCAGGCAGACCATTCCTCAGCCAGACCCCACACTCCAGCAGCCGCCGGCTCTCTGCCCCCAGCACCAGGGAGCTGCCGTGGCACCACCTGGGCTGCCGGCCCCACAGAGACACACCGCTGCCACTACCTCCAAGTGCTCGGGAAAAGCATTTTTGTTGTTTGTAACATGATCTTCCAAGACACAGCAACATGCCTGTGCTTTGGCAGGCGCCAGCAGCAGGAGTTCTTCCAGCGACCGTCCTTGTCCGAGCAGGGGGTGAAGTGTAGGGTCCTGGTCCCCAGAGCTGGGAAGAGCAGCAAGTGCTGCACGGGGCATAAGCCACTTTCCACACCCAGGATGAAGCACAAGAGCTTCCATGGCAGAGCCCCCATGGGGAGGAAGCCCAGTATTTCTGCTGGTTTTGGGGAGGGGGGCTCTGAGGGTGAGCAGGAGGGATCAGAGTGGGGGGCACCATGCAGCACCCCCAAGGGCAGCACGCAGCCCCAACTCCAGTGTACAGGTGCCCACCTCCTGCCCACACACCTTGCAAGGACTCCTAACATTTTGCCTTTAAATGTCACTGGAAAACCCAAAGAAGTTCCTGAGGCACAGGCTGGGCTCAGGGCCTGGGCCCCCACTCTGCACTAGATCCCCCCAGCCTGGGACCTCTCCCTCCTGCCAGCTCTCACACCTTATCACTGTGAGCTCCGAAGCAGCCCAGGGCCAAACCTGCCCCCCACACACAACCTGACTCAGCTGGTGCACAACGAGCAGCCCACCAGAGTCCTGCCCCCACCAGCCCCCCATGCCTGGCCAGAGGACACTAGAGCATCCTGCTTTCCCAGGGTGTCACCATAGCCTATTTCCCTGTCACCCAGCTGTGTCCCCCTTAGGTGATGCCTCAGAGCACCATCCCACAGCCCTGTCCTGCCTGCAGGAATGAGCCCCCAGCAGAGCTGGGTAAGGAGGGCTCAGACTTCACCCATAAGTGCACCTGCCTGGCTCTGCAGAACCCCAACACCTCCCCTCTCCTCCACAGCACTGACTCCATCCCTGGGCTGCCAGCCAAGCTGCAGCCCTCCCCCAGAGGGGAGGAGTGACACAGCCAGGGAGGCTAGGTGTCCCTTTAATTACAATCCCAGAAGGAACAGGTGCTACAGCTCCAGTCACGCCCAGCCACAACATTTGCTACCAGCTGGTCACATGCAGCAGCTCCCCTGGGCAATTGAAGGGTATCAAATTTTATTACAGATCTCTTTAAAACAGGCTGGAAGGAACAAACCAAACTCATTGAGATATAGCAACTGAGTCATCATTTCTGATCAAGCCCCAACTCTCCCAAATTATTTATATATAATATATCCCACCCGTTCTCCAAACTGTTCTAATTAAATGATCACATTTCAGACCACCCTAAGTGCCTTAACATCAGCTGCTGCTAACATCACAATGCGCATGTTTTCTGGCAAATCAGAGGCAGGGTCTGGGTTTTTTGGGGTGCTTAGATCCTCAATCTCTGTAAAGGAGGAAGGAAAAACAAACATCAGGAAAATTGCTTCTTTAAGGTTGCCTTTTTACAGCAGGTACAGATTCGGCAGAGTTCCCCCCTAAAGCAAGTCTGAAACCCTCTTGTTCAGCTTCGCAATAAGCAGAGTGTTTGAGGAGAACCAGCCGGGCCAGATCAGTCTGAACAAACCGATTTCGAGGCTTTGTTGTCATTTCCCTTTGGGTCCAGTTTCCAGCGGTTTTCCAATGTCCTTCCCACGCAGTTTGAGGCCTAGAACAAGACAAAGAAGACCACCACCATCAGCACTCAGTCATTCACCCAGTAACTTTATTTCCTTCAATTTTGGCTATAAGGAAGAGAGCATCCAGAAAAAGAGGGCAGGGGAACCACAGTTCGGGAGAATCCAACTTTAGTTTCTAGGAGCACCAGGTGACCAACTTCAAACAAGACCAACTGTCCTCCTAGGAAATGGAATCTGAACTGGCCCGGGACAGTAACACCAACACTAAATCCTTCCTCAAGTGCCCTCAGGCCTCCATGGGTCTCAGCATCTCGCTGGTTTAGGGGGGAAGCACACAGGGGTGATCCCCAGGACATGGCCCCATGCATGAAGGTGTAGACAAAGAACAAGAGCTCCCGGTTCTGGTTTAATCAGCAGACCCAGGTTTTATCAGAACACACGTGGCACCACACCCACGATAACCTCCAGCCAGCAACATTCTTGACAAGGAAAACGTAAATACCTTCCCCCAGCCCATCCCTCCCAGGCCCTGGAAGCATTGAGTCTCCCTTTGCTCACCGATGGCTCTCTCGATCTTGCCCATGACCTGGTTGTTGGGGATTGCTCGTCCCGACTCATAGTCAGCAATAACTTGTGGTTTTTCATTGATTTTCTAAAAAGGGAGGATGAGTCTCAAACACAGCAAATGCTCAGCAGCAGCCCCCCAGGACTCACACAGGTAAAGAACAGGATTATGACAGGACAGATGACCAAGTGCTGCTCCTAGGCTGACTCCATCCCCACTGGCACCTCCCTGCACTGGTAACATCCATCTTGGACAGACTGCAACCTCCCTCCCCTCCCAGGAGGAGCACGAACACCACGGACTGCTGTTCCTTCAGACAGCAGCGAGCTCTTGCTGCTCAGTCCCAATGGTACAAACCCCTGAGACTGGTGAAGCTGCCGGGGGGAGGGGAGGAGCAGCCTCCCACCTCCCAGCTCAGCAGCCACAGCAGGCTCTGCCTCCAAGCTGGGGCTCGAGGGCTGCACAGACAAACCCCAAAACATTTCTCAGACAACTGAAGGCACCGGGAGATCAGACACCAGAGATGCTGCACTCCCCAAACTTCCTGCCCATGACACCATCCCACTGCAGCTGCCCACGGGGGAAAGAAAAGGTGCCCACCCTCACCCACAGGTGCCAATCCTGCCCCAGGTGCCCCTCACCGTGGCCAGGTCCTTCTGTGTGAGGCCCTTGCTCTGCCGGCCCTGCTGGATCACTTTGCCCACCTCCAGGGAAACTCTGTCATGGTGCAGCTCCTCTGTTTCACGGTCAAGCTTGGCCGTGTTCTTTGTAATGAAGTGTTGTTTGTTCTGGCCTGCTGCCCCTGTTATTCCAAGAGAGAACAAAAAAACAACCAAGGACAAACAAATCAAGGCTCAGAACTGTGCCAAAAAGTATCAAAGGGCTTTTTCCAAGCCCTCAGCTACTCAGGATCCCAGAGAGCTGTCAGGATTACAACATGCCAACATCAGCACTGATCTCACACAGATCCTGCCCATCAGGGCAGCCCTGTTCATGGTGCTGTGCAGAGCACAGGCCTGTAGAGGCCCCTTTCCATACTCTACACCTGAACTTCTCTCCAGACAGGCCAGGTCTTGCTTTTCCTTCGGGATTTAATACTCAAACTTTACTCCAGACACATGTTTGTGCTGCAGCATAGGGGGGTTAATACTTGAAGTCGAATCTTGTTTGCTCAGGTATGAGGCAGCACGAATAACGGTCTTTTAACCAATTTTCTGATGCCTTTTATAAGTAAATTCTAACTGTACTTAGCTTCACTGAAAGCCTGAGGTCCAAAATCACATTATTTGTTTTGTTTTATTTTACAGTATTTAAGTCTTAAGTTGGATCCTTTGTCTCACATTAGTCTTTGACATTCAGTGTCTCAACACAGCTGACTAAACTTCCTTCAAAAGCCATCTCTTTATTTATTTTCAACCATCAGAATCTCCTCCCTACAGTGAGAGAACCTGGGAATTTACTTCAGACAGGAAAGAAGGGATTTTTACAGAGAAGCGCCACAGGAAGATAAACAACCGTTCAATCTCTCAATAGAAATAAGTTGCCAGAATGGGGAGCTTAAGTTTT
Organism: Corapipo altera; assembly: GCF_003945725.1. Classification (NCBI taxonomy): domain Eukaryota; kingdom Metazoa; phylum Chordata; class Aves; order Passeriformes; family Pipridae; genus Corapipo; species Corapipo altera. Next base: position 827,532 of record NW_020885000.1, read on the forward strand.
GCGACCAGAAGAGCTCTCACAAGATCTCTGCAGAAACCAGCCAGGGCTGTGCTCTGGGCCACCAGAACCTCAGGGGGCGTTATCCGCGCTCCCGAGGCGCGCGGGGGTCTCGGGTCTCTGCGTTAGGCCCAGCTCAGGCCGCCGGCTCAGCCGGGCGGGGCCGCCTCCTTCCCCCCCCCCCCCCCCCCGCCCAGGCAGCCGCCCCCGGGGCCGCCTCAGGTCGGGCCGGGCCGGGCCCCCCCTGCGGGATACCCACACTTCTTAGAGGTCTCCACGTCCTCCCCGCGCCGCTGGGCCGCCAAGATCGCCTGGGGAGAGAGCGAAAGTGCGGGCTGAGCGCGGCGCATCTCGGAGCCGCCGCCTCGGCCGCGCCAGGCCCAGCCCCGGCCCCGCAGCCCCCGCGCCGCCCGGAGCTGCCCCCGCTGACCTGCTTGGACTTGGCCTGGGCGGCGCTCGGGCCCTTCTTGCGCAGCACCGTCACCGTGTCCCAGTCGCTCTCCGCCATCGCTGCGACCCCGCCCGGGCCGCGCCCGCCTGTCCCCGCCCTGCCCCCGGGGAGGGGCCAGCGCCGGGCGCGCGGATTGGGCGGCGCGCACGCCCGTCACGGGCAGAGCCGCTCATTGGCGGGGAGCGGCGTTAGCGCGGCGGGCGGGGCCGCGCGGCCCCCATGGACTTGGGCTTACCGGAGCCCAGAGTGACGTAGCTGCTGCTGATAGGTGTAAAGCCTGCCAATCAGCCTTCTCGCGCTTCGATTGGCTAGCTAGCCCGTCAGCCTGAAGGTGGGCAGCATGCTCCCCTGCACGCTGTGATTGGCTGTTGGCATTGTCATTAACCCGGTACCCGGCACGGATTGGTTTTCTCTCCGGTGCAGTCACATCCGTTGACCAATGACCGTGCCCGGCTGAGACGAGCCGAGCACGCGCAGAGTGGCGGCCCGCGGTGACTGTACCGGGCGGTGCGGGAGCCCTCCCGCCCCCGAGAGCGGAGACGGGACCGGGCCCGAGGGGACACGGGACCGGGCCCGAGGGGACACGGGAGCAGCGGCTGAGGACACTGCGTTGGTTCAGCCCAGGGAAGGGGATACAGAGGACTGACCGCACTGGGGTCTACAGCTCCTCCCAAGGGGCAGCTCCCATCTCTGCTCCTGTGACCAGTGACAGGACCCGAGGGAACGGCTAGAACTGTGTCAGGGCAGAGTTAGGTTAGATCTCAGGAAAAGATTCTTGCCCCAGAGGGCGGTTGGGCACTGACCAGACTCCCCAGGGCAGTGGTCATGGCCCCAAGGCTGCCAGAGCTCCAGGAGAGTTTGGACAACATTGTCAGGGACAGGGTGGGATTGTTGAGATGTCCTGTGCAGGGCCAGGAGTTGGACTGGATGATCCTTGTGGGTCCTTCCAGCTCAGGAATTCGATGAAACTCCCTGAATTGCATGAGAATCACCCAGAGAGTTCCGCAATAAAGGCTGCTCCTGCTCTCGTCATTTCTGAAGTGAGAGGGGACGGGGTTAACGCTCCCCATGTGGGTTTTTGTGGGGTCTCCCCATGACAAAGCGCAGGAGGAGTGGCTGGAGCCCGGTCATGGTGATCTGGGCACTGCTCGGAAATCAGGCGCCGGGAGAGCACAGAGGTTTGTCATCTGTCGTCTGTCAGCCGTCACTGCAACACGCCGGGCCCCGGCTCCCGGGGGGCGAGAGAGAGAACCGTGGGACGAGAGATGGAACGTCAGCGGGGCGCAGGCCGTGCAGTGGGGCCGGGGCACAGCAACAGTAGGAATGGGAGCAGACCCAGGTGGTCCAGTCTCATCCCGTCGTCATTGGAAGCAGCCCCGGGTGGTCCCGTCCCGCAGCGGGTGCTGTTTCCTGCCCCTTTGGGAACAGCACGTCCTGCCCCGGCACTGCTGCCAGGTCACGGGCAGGTCAGGAAGCGCAGGCAGGGTTTTCCTTGGTTGGATGACATCACGCGCCGAGAACTCCCAGCCTGCAGAGCTTTCCACGCTGGTGTTCCCAGAGCAGTGCGGTGTGCCGGGAAAAGGGCGGTTGCAGTGCAGGGAGTGACGCGGTGCCGGTGCGGGGGAGCTCTGCTCGTGCCATTCCCGGTGCCGACAGGGATGTCCCGTTCCCGGCAGCCCGGCGGCAGCCTGAGCAGGACGTGGTGCCGCCGCGGCCCCGCCGTGCCCCGAGCCCCGACCCGCTCGGCCCCGTCCTCGCAGCCGCGCTGCCGGGGGAGCCTCCTCGGCGGCTCGGTCAGGGCAGCACTGAGCCGGCTGCCCCGGCTCTGGCCGGGCAGGGTTTCCCCAGCCCGGGTGAATTCCCCGCAGTGAGAACGTGCCAGCGGTAAAGCCCTGGAGCCCGCGCGCAGAGGCGGGCTCGGGGGACTGCGGGCTCGGGACCCCGGGTGACAAATCCTGCCGCGGTGACCTTTCGCTGAGCAAGTTCCCCTGCGAAAAGCACCTCGCCGCGGCTGTGCCGCGCCTTTCCCCAAACGGCATTTGTCCTGCCGCCGCCCACTCTTCCCAGCCTCCCTCTCCGCGTGTCCTCGGGAAGGCGCCGCGGGACGCGGGGTGGCTATGGCCCTCTGTGCGCAGGTAGGGGAGCAACCTCCGCTGCCCAAAAGTGGCTTAAAGCAGTTCCTCAGGGTGCCAAGGCTCACCCCGGGCCGCTCCCGAGGGACCAGGGGCTTCTCACCCGGCGAGTGCAGCGGGAGGGTGTCTGTCCCTCGGTAGGACCCCGCGGGGGGATCAGGGTGCCCCCGGGCTGAGCACCACAGTCTCTCCGGGTCCCCTTCCAGCAGGTGCAGGGGGTGGAGAGGGGTCCCAGGGGGTGGATAAGGGGACCCGAGGGGTGTATGGGGGGTCCCGGGGAGTGTGTAGGGGGTCCAGGGGAGTGTATGGGGAGTCCAGGAGAGTGTATGGGGGGTGGATGAGAGGACCCTGGGGATGGATAAGGGGACCCAGGGAGGCGTATGGGGTGTCCCAGGGGCTGTAGGGGGGCCCAGGGGGGTGGAGGAGGAGTCCCAGGTGGTGTATGGGGGGTGCCGGGGGGTGTATGAGGGGACCCTGGGGGTGGATGGGGGTTCCCGAGAGGCTGGGTTCATTGCCAGTGGGGTGGCCTGAGGCAGGGATATGGCAATATGGCAGTGGACGGTGGGGGATCATCAGGACGTGGTGCTGAAATGAGAAGTGGCAGAGGGTGTGTGCGTGGGGGCTGTGTGAGGAGGCTACAGGGATACTGAGGGGCTGACAGTGGGTGACAGTGGGTATGGCAGGAGGCATAACTGGGGGTGTCGGGGTGTTGGGAGGGTGACAGGGATTGGTGTGGGGGTGTTGGAGGTGCAGGGATGGGTGATGCTGTGGGGGTGTCTGTGTGGGGGTCTTGGGTTGTCGGTGTGTCGGGGTTGGTATGTCGGTGTCGGGGAGTCGGTGTGTCGGGGGGGGGGGGGGGGGGTCGGTGTGTCGGGGTCAGTGTTGGGGTGTCCGTGTGTCGGGGTCGGTGGGTCGGTGTGTCGGAGTCGGCGTGGGGGTGTCCGTGTGTCGGGGTCGGTGTGGCGGGGTGGTGTACCGGTGTGGGTGTGTCGGTGTCATTGTGTCGGTGTGGGGGTCCCGGTGGGTCCCGTTCAGTGTCGAGGGCGGGGCCGTTGCCCGTTGTGGGCGGGGAGGTGTGGCCATGTGGGGCGTGGTCATGCCCGGGGGCGGGGCCCGGCGCACACACGTGTCCGGGGGCGGGGCCCGGCGGCGTTTCCGGTGCGGAGCGAGGGGCGGTGAGTGCGGGCGGGGGCACCGGGGGGAGCGGGGGGACGGGGCCGGAACCTGAACGGGCCTCCCTCCGCCTGCAGCCCCCGCCGGCACAGAACCCTCCTGGGTCTGGCACAGACCTCCCCGGGTCGCGGGGTGTCCGCTCGTGGGGGCTCCCCGCGGAGCCAGGCTGGGAGAGCTGGGGGTGTTCACCTGGAGAAGAGAAGGCTCCAGGGAGATCTCAGAGCCCCTTCCAGGGCCTAAAGGGGCTCCATTAGAGCTGGAGAGGGACTTGGGACAAGAGATGGAGGGACAGGACAAGGTGAAATGGCTTCCCACTGCCAGAGGGCAGGGTTAGATGGGATACTGGGGAGGAATTCTTGGCTGTGAGGGTGGGGAGACCCTGGCACAGGTTGCCCAGAGAAGCTGTGGCTGCCCCTGAATCCCTGAAAGTGTCCAAGGCCAGGTTGGACGGGGCTTGGAGCAACCTGGGATAGTGAAAGGTGTCCCTGCCCATGGCAAGGGGATGAAATGAGATGAGCTTTCAGGTCCTTTCCAACCCAAACCAGTCTGAGATTCCATGTATATACTCCCTTGGGCGTTCTGGGTGGTTGTGGGATGTACTCTCATTGAATGAATGTGTGAGATGCACCTTTAGATCATCATAAGCGGTCAGAACAAAAGCATTTTATTCTTTTCCTCCTTTCCAATTTGCTTGTGCCTCTCATGTGCTCATTTTCCATCCTTCTGGAGAGCCATGTGTGCCTGCTTGGGCATCACCAGTGAATCTGGGCTGCACTGTGTGTCCCTGGGACCAACTGCCTCGAAGCAGAATTTTGGTGCTTTCTGACAGGCATGAGAACAAACATTGGTAGGCTGTGGTCACCTCACTCAGTGTCAACAGGTTCTTGGTGGACTGGGGCCATTGATTGTATTCCTCATTAGGTTTAGGACAGTTTTTTACCTTGTTTGGGGCCAGAAGCTGTGATTTCTCTGAACAGGCTGCATTTCAGTCAGCTTGGACAGGGGGTTTTATGAGGTCTGTCCACCCTGTCTCTTTGTTCTGGATTTAGTTCTAAAATTCAAGTTTTCTCCCATGTTTTTAACCAGGTGAAAGTAGGCTTGTGATGTGGTTTGCATCAGTGCGTTTGCCTGTGTTGGTGGGGTTTGGGGGCCAGCGTAACATGCTGTGAGTAACGTGTTCATATGAAAAATCACGGCCATGCTGTTATATAATCAAATAGGGGAAATTCTTTTATTTTCAGTTTCTGGAGATACAGCCAGAACTTTTCGTTCACATGGCAGCAGCAAACTCTTCTCCACCTGGTTCTTTGGATGTAAGCCAGCCTGGGTTTGCAAAGGAGATCCTGGGAACTAAACTGGAGGTCAAATACCTCTGCTCTGATTGCAAGAACATCCTGAGGCGGCCGTTCCAGGCACAGTGTGGCCATCGCTACTGCTCCTACTGCCTGAAGAAAATCATCAGGTAACTGTTGTGCCTTCGGGATGGACACAAAATGCTTGAAAAGGTATTTTCAAGATAAAAAGGAGAGAAAAGTCTCATTTTCAGAGCCCTCTCAGCGAGGGAGCTGTGTTTAATCATTGAGGCTCAGCATCACCTCTTCTCTAAGGGAATGTCTAATCTCTGACTTGCCTTCATTGTTGCTTCAGAGTTCCCTTTTCCATAATTTCCTGGATTGTTTTTGCTGTTCAGGAGGCAATCCAGGCATATCACCCATCTCCCTCAGTCTTCATCACAGCTGTTGAATGCTCCTAAAAGTCATCATTTGGTTGTTGTGTCAAAGTGGAAGAGATTTAAGCACAAGCTGGTTTCCAGAAAAGTTTCCTTGTGTTCTATCTCACTCCTGCCATTAAGTGAGAGAAGCTTAATAGTATGGTTAATCATGAGAAGAAAAAAGAATTAGAAATAGGCATCAAAAATACACACGAGGAAAGGCTCAATGTCGTGTTTTAAAAATAAAAAAAAGCTCTTTGATTTTGTAAAGTTACCAGAAGTCACTTTATTGCTAAATCATAAATCAATTCCTTTTTGTTGTGTTTGATGATTATTTTTCTGTCTGATAGTGCTGGACCTCAAAAGTGTGCCAGCTGTATCCAGGAAGGAATATACGAAGAAGGAATTTCTATTTTGGAAACAAGCTCGGTAAGAAAAAATGCACTTAAGAAAAAATTAACAGATCACTGGTGTCAGTAATTGCAGTTTTTGTTTAAAACATGGGCTCTGAGAACGCCTTATTCCTAGGAACCCTTTTCTTCAGTAGTGAGAGTGGTGACTGCTGTGTTGGCCTCCCCAGTGCTGAAATCTGGGTCACGTGTGTGTGGTGGTGCCCTACTTAATGCTGTCACAGCAATTTGGTTGCCATTAGCACACCTTCAAGGCTGCGATGGGGCAACTGGCCTGGGAGGAGTCTTCAGAAAGAATTAGGAGTCCTGATCAAAACTGCAACCCCTCAGTAGTATTTGTGGTTTGCTTGTTTTTTGCCCTCCAGGCTTTCCCCGACAACGCGGCGCGGCGGGAGGTGGAGAGTCTGCCGGCCATGTGCATCAACAGCGGCTGCACCTGGAGGGGCACCATCAAAGAGTACGAGGTACAGGCCACACCAGGGCTTGCCACGTCTGCACCCTTCTTTCCTCCATGTTCGGGGAAGGCTCGGGAGTTGCCTGTGCCCACTGAGGGTGGGGTGGGAGCTGTCAAATCCCTGGGCTTCACTGTAAACTGGCGAGATTCCCAGAGTGAGGGTTTGTACGCCCTGCTGAGGGCACAGGCTGGACTGAGACCGTTTCAGGTTTGCTTGCGAGCATGTCGCTTCCATGGTGGGAGCCACCTGCTATGTCTCCAGCTCCTTTCTGCTATAAAAGACTATCAAGAAACGGTGCTGTGCCATGAAGTTGTTGTGAATTTCTCTGCATTATATGAACCTAAAACCTCCTTCAGATCCATCAGCTCAGGGAAAGTGGCCTGGCCATGACCCTATTTCAGCTGTCCCCATAGCTACCAGGGCAGTGGGACTGAGCATTGGCTGGTCACCCATCACCCCAGGCTGTTCTGGGCCACAAGCCTGTTTTTTCCACCTCTGCTCTTCTCAAGGAGCCCACTAGCTTTTTAATCCAGGTTTTAGTTGTGGCCGTGGGCGCCCGGTCCATAGCATGTGAATCTATATTCACCTGTGAAGCTTTGGTGCTCCTGAAGGATAGTTTTATCATCCCTCTTGGAATGGCAGAACCACCATGTGGAGGGGTTGAGATAAGAGGGATTTTATTTCCCTCTAACACTTGCCCCAGGTAAAGATTATAGCCTTGTGGTTCACAGAGCTCTGGTAGTGACTGAGATGTGTGTCAGAAACAGGTTTAACCTTGGTTTGTCGAGGCTAACATTGGGATTCTCTCTATGATGCCATTGCAAGGTGGAAGGAAGAAGCAACAGCTGTGCATCAGGCCTGAGCTTTCAGCCCAGGCTGCTGAACCTTTTAGCAGAGAGGTGCTTCTGGAGCTCTGCTTCCTTGTCCTGCTCTCTGAGCCTTCTGCTGTTTGCTCAAAGTTCAGTCCAGAGGATGAGGGTGTCAGTGCTAAATGGTTCTGCTGCTGTGAACCCCCATTCATAGATCTGTGAGAGACTCATGGTGTGGATGTGGGACAAGAAATGTCAGGTGAAAAGCTTAACACTGCTGCAGCATGGAGAGTTTGGGGGTTGCATTTCAGGGAACAGGGTGTACCCTGATTCCAAGTTTCAGGCTGTGCTGGTGGTGCCTGCGGATTGTTTGCTTCATGCTTCAATTTCTGCTGGTGTCCATAAGCCTGATGCCCTCTGCAATGATTATAGTGAGCTTATCTCCATTAGACTAAACCGGATGACGTCTGTCAGCAGTTTCCAGTGCTGAATGTGCTGTGGCTGATGAGCTCTGCTGAACTTCTTCTGGGTTTAAGAAAAATCTTAACACATTCCTGCAGAGCTTAGCAAAAATCATCAGCTACCAAAGGTCCTCCCTGTGTGGCCTAAAAATATTTGAGTGCTTGAGTCTGGCCAGGGCTCTCCCTGGGATTTCAGAGGAGCAGGGAGCTGTCCTGGGATCAGGCTGACTTCTTGCAGGGCTGCAGGTGTGTGTGATGCCCCAGAACCTTACACACAGCTGCTGAAGAGCTCCTGAATGGATGAGGGTGTGCCTCTTTTTTACTTCACACCTGATCTTCCCAAGCCCCAGTTTGGTGTTTGCTCAGACAAAGGGTGTTTGAAAGAGGTGGGCCCCATAGCTTGGGGGTCTGTGGCACACCTCTCCCCTACCAGGGGTTTGTGAGTCTCCACTGTCCTGATTTTTGTGAGTCTTAGGGCAGTCCTGTGTGTGTGAGGGTTGTGGGGGTTTGGAGCAGTGCTAGCTGGTTCCTCTCACAGTTGATTTGCCTTTCCTGCCTGTCTGGTGGCATTCAGCCTAAGGAAGGAGGTTATTTTGTGCTGTCTTGGGAGAAGCTGGTTCTTTCCTGGGAACTGGTGGGAGGAGGCAAGGTCTGGCCTGTGTTATCTCCTCCCAGCTGCCTGCTAAAGAGCTGTGGCATTTAGTCAGTGCTGGCTGTCTCCATGCTGTCAGAGCCATGTGGCTGGGAAAGGAGGCACTGAACGGCTGCGTTGGCCCAGAGCCTCTCAATACTGTGGACTAGTTAAACTCAGCCTTCAGGGCCACAGCCTAGAGCTGCCTGGTGCAGGAGCGTTGTATCCGTAGGTGCTGTGGGTAACGTCCTGCAGCGGCTCAGCGCTCCCACTCTGGAAAGTCCCTCAGAGCTATTTCCGACAGGACATGGAAAGTCCCTCAGAGTGAATTCATTGTTTGCTAATTTAAAAATCATGTGTTGTACTGAGAGAGGCTGTTCCCCCCTTGCAAATCAAGAGATACTGTCACTTCTGGTTTGTTAATCTTATCAGGGCACGCACAAGGATAAAAATGTTCTGCAGCTGGAAAGCTCAAGCTTCAAAAAAATGAATAGAGCTGATGTCAGTTTTGCTTTCTGTTCAGGCAGACTAGAGTTCACCTCTCGAAGGGACATACAAAACTGAACGAGTGCAGTCTGCTTGGTCATGACTTGCACTTCTGTTTCTGTGGATTGCATGAAAACTTAAGTTTAGGTTTAAAAGTGCATTTTTCAGCCTTTGTAAATATTTAGTGGCATTTGGATAAAGCAGTTTGTGGTGGGGCTGAAGGATTTTTTCTCTCTCATTAGTGACCTTGTTTCCTGTATGGGTTTCCTGATGAATCTGCCTGCATGTACATACAGAACAGAAGGCTGTGGGCATGAGCCTTTAGATTCAGGTGGAAAGTCCGAGAAGAGATGCAAAAACTAAAACCAACCTGTTAGAACAAAAGCAAAGAGCCCAAAATGTGCCCAGTGGTATCCAGGCAGAGGGAGTTTGTGGTACCTTGGCTCTGATGCATTTCTCCTCTTGCCTTACAGTACCTCCAGCTGCCCACGCCCCTCTCTTGTTTTATCAACATATCCTCAGTTCTCATATTTTTGCTTTTCATCCCACCAGCTCCTGTTTTTCACCCTCCCTCCAGGGCTGAAATGGGAGGAGGGGACTGTGGAGGGGGGTCAGCCTCGGCATTCCCCTTGGTTGCCCCAGGCAGGGGATTTAACTGTGCCCCCTTCAGCTGGGAAGAAACAGAATTATCTGAGACATAAGGAACTTGAATTGACCAAGTTTAGGAAGAAGAACTAATTTTTAAGCTTAATCCTGACAGCAGTATTTAAATTAAGTTTTGTGGGGCAGTTCTAGGAAAACAGATTGGCTCAGCTCCTGAGGCAGAGTGACTATCAGCTGTGGGGATAACTTGGCCTAATCCATGCTGGAGGGGATGTGGTTTCCTTGAGTTTGTTGTTGACACCTTGGTTTTAGAGAGTTCGCTGTAAGTGAAGCTTGGAAGGCTGTGGAAAGTGCAAGACTCAGAACTCAAGTGATGTTATTCCAAAGCCTGTGGTGTCGGAAAGGATATTCCTTCCGGGCTTCCTGGGACCAGGAGAACAGGATAACTGGGCATTTCTTTCCTGCCCGGTGTTCTTACTGAGAGATGCTGGAGAACCCCTACTGTACCTCATGTAGGGAAAACTGTCCCCCTTCAAGAATGTTTCTGGGGGCCCTTAGCCAGGGCCTTCTACTGCCCCATCACCTTGTCACAGCTGGGAAGGCCCCCCCTTCCCAGCTGTACCCCAGGAATGGGGTGATTTTCAGCTGAAACGGAAACTTCATCTTCAAGCTTTCGCACATTGCTCAGAGCAGAGGTGCTGGTCTTTGGAGCTCCTTCACCTGGCTCCTGCTACTCCAAAGATGTACCTCTGAGTGTTGTATCAGTGTTGTCTGTGTGGCGTACAACACTCAAGATGCTGTGGCAGGCATGGTGATGCCGTATCAGGGTGACCAGCCTTCTCTTTAAAACTCAGTACAGCATTTATTGTCTCTTTCTGAAGGTTTTGGCTCCAAGTTCTGGCCTGGTGGTGAAGTGCAGTTTGCAGCCAGCTCCAACCTGAGCAGCAGGACCAGACCACTTTCTGGTGGAAGAATCCCTGACTTGCATGTGCAGGTGACCAAAAGGACCTGCTGCTTTGGTAAAAGGGATCTGACACATCTTTATTTTCCGGAGCTGGAGCCGCAGACACATCCCAGCTTCCCTTACAGTCCCCACAGTAGTTTGTGTAGCTGGCTGCCCAGGCCCCAGGCGGTTTCCCTTCCAAGCCCATGGTGGGAGATAAAGCCACGGGGAGTGCCAGAGAGCATGCGTGGGAGGGGGTTGGAAAGCCCCGGCTGTGGAGGGTCTGCTCTTTGTTTCTAAAACCAGCTCAGTCTTCTTGTGGTGGCCCAAAAATTAACAGTTTTGGCATCTGCCCATTGGAGAATGAAAAGCTGTCAGTCACAAATTTGAAGTGGAGGTGAGTGCTGTGTGTCCCTTCTATACCTGAGGAAACCCCTTGCCATGCGTGCAACCGGGGAGGTTGTAGGGCCAGGCAGATGTTCTTTGGGCTCCAGGTGTCTGGCAGGAGCCAAAGCCATAATCACACACACACCTCCTTGGGCACTTCCAACCTCTTGGACAGCAGAGAGAAATTGAGTTTGAAATTAAGCTGCTCACCACAGGCTCAGCCTCTCCAGCATGTAAAAGACACCTCTCCCCGCTGAAATATTTGTCTCATCTCCCCTTTTCTGAGTGCCAGTGGTGTCCTCAGCCTCACGCTATAAGAACCCTTCATCTCCACACTGCCTGCAGGGCAGAGGAGCCACCCTTGCCCCTGCCCACCATCTGCAGCTCCCAGAGCTTGGCCAGTGCCAGCACCACCCTTCCTGGTGTGGAGGTCAGGTAGACCCATGAGAACTTCATCCTGAGGCTGTCCCTTGTGATCTGAGTGATTAAGATGAAGTTTTGAGTGCTGGTGAAAGTGCTGCTAGAAAGGAGGGAGATTCTTTCCAGGAGTATTGTCCTGGCAGCTGGTCAGTATGGGCAGTGCTTTCACAGAATCACAGGGGGGGTAGGGTTGGAAGGGACCACAGCGGCTCATCTGGCCCAACCTCCCTGCTCAGGCAGGGTCATCTCAGAGCACGTGGCACAGGACTGTGTCCAGATGGTTCCAGAATATCTCCAGTGAGGGAGACTCCACACCATCTCTGGGCAGCCTGTCCCAGTGCTCAGTCACTGCACAGTGCAGTTCTTCCTTGGAGTGTGGCCGCCAGCCCTGCAGCACCTCCGCAAGCACACAGCAGAAATACCATCAGAGGGGAATTCAGATCCTAGCTACAAACCTGCTGGTGCCTGGCATCCTTAGTGTGGCTGTGTGACTGATGTCACCTCCCTGGTGACAGAGTGTTCTCCAGTAGTGACCTCTTTGGGTGTGAACAGCATATCTTGGGCATTTTGACACGACCAGGACTGTGACTGTTAATTGTAGCCTGGAAGACCTGCGGAGTTGTCTCTAATCAGATGTTCCCAGTTGCTTTGACCCTTCCTTACGTGTCAACCAGCTGTTTAAGGAGACTCAGTGTAGTCCAGCGCCATGATTTTTAATTTCCTTGGCAAGCAGATTTAGTCCTTTTGGTTTTGCAGTGCAGCTGGCCATGTCCAAGGTGGGGAACAGTGGATCTGGACCAGGGCAGGGTCAGACTCAGGCTGATCTAAAATGCCCTGGGGGTCCAGCCCTGGCTCTGTTTTGGAGTAGAGTTTCCCTAGGAAAATCGTTCCTCTGTGATGATTTGGATTTGGAAAAAGCACACTGGATTGTGCCACCGCCTCGTGCTTGTCTAGTTCAAAGCAACCAGGGAAAGGCAGAGTCTGTTTTAGGAAATGATGGAAAACCTGATGCTGCTTCAAATGCATCTCATACCCTTTTCTGCCTTCAGAACCTGCTCTTGCCTTCACACCTGTCTTCAGTGCCTGAATGCTGCTTCAGTGTCCCTCTGCCAACAAGCCCCAAAGCAAAGCCTCTCTCACATCAGCCCTAAAAGCTGATGAGTCAATGCCAAAAGCAAGAGTTCCTGACCACTTCTGTCATCAGCTCGGATGGGCACTGGGCAGCAGTGAGGGAGTGCTGTGTTGCCGTGCCCTTGCTGCCCTACACCCACCCAGCTGGAGCCAACAGCAGCTACTGATAGGAACTTCGTCCTTGGTTTTGACAGTTTCTTTGAGGTTTGATTATTTGTGGTGCCAAGTGAACTTGTTTGGATCTGTCACCAGCATGTCCCAGCAAAGGGAGAAGTTTGCATCTGGCACCAATTTGTGTGAGTCTCAGAAAGCTCCCATTCCCACTTGGCACTGGGAATTATAGGCTGGGTTCGTGCTTTCCAGCCTTGTATTGCTGGTTCCATGCAGTAGCACAAGGACTGAGCCTGTGGTCACCATGGGCCTGGTAGCCCAGCCCACCTGCATGGGGAAAGGTTGGAGCAGACCTGGCATAGAATCAGCTTAGGACTCTCCTGGTATTGGGAGCTCCAGTATGGAAGGGTTTGGTGACTTCAGAGGAGCAGGACATCCCAAAGTATCTGTCTTGTGTGGCACATTCCCATCTTGGAGACTCTGGAGCCCCTGGGGAACTGGGAGAGGTGCACGAAACAACTCATGCTTCTTGGCACAATGGATTCGGGTTCCCTCAAAACCCTCTCTTTTACACTGGAGACCCATTTTCCTCTACGTTTTCCTCTACAGTTCCATGGGCCCATCCTTTTCCTTGTAGCCAGGCTAAGATGGTGAAGGAGCCAAGTGCTGGACATGGCAATGCTGGGGCTGGAGATTGCCCAAGCCCTGACAGCCACCAGTGTGCCCTGTGCCATGGCACCTGGCTTTCCTCTGCCATCCTGGTAGTTTTCCTTCATTTTTGTTGCTCCCGTCCAGCTGCTAAGCCCTTGAGCTGTGTCTGCTTATGGTTGCTGTTGTTGTGCTCAGAGCAGACTAACGGACTGACTTTCCAAGACCAGGAGACTTTGCAGGAAGGCTGCAGGGTGCCTTTCACTGTGAGTCTGTCCTTCTGTCCCTCTGCCAGCCTTGCCCTTTGCTGTGACCTTCTCACAGGCTCTGGCAGAGGTATCTTGCAGCAGCTGCTTCAACAGTGGTGTTTCCCAGCCACCTACCTTGTCGCTTTGCTGGAGGGGGAACCCTGTGTCACACTGGTGGATTCCCAATGTGGTTACAAGAGCTCCTTAAAACTGGACCTGTGTGGATGTGGCAGGTTACGAGCAGAGCAGCTGGGCAACAGGGGCACCTCCTGCTCTTCCACCAGGGCATGGGGATAATGATTTCCAGCAGAAGCCTCTTCCATAGTTGAAGTCAAGTTTAGCGACACCCTAAGAGGTGAAGTGGCCATGAGATTAAACTGCAGCTTTCGCTTTTGTCTGAGGCAAAGAGAGGGGAGCAGCTCATCCTGGCATTGCAATAGAACCATAGAATATCCCGAGCTGGAAGTGACCCACAGGACCGTCCGGTCCAGGTCTTGACTCTGCCCAGGACACCCCAACAATCCCACCCTGTCCCTGAGAGCACTGTCCAAACACTCCTTGAGCTCTGTCAGCCTTGGGGCCGTGACCACTGCCCTGGGGAGCCTGTTCAGTGCCCAACCACCCCATGGGGGAAGAACCTTTTCCGAGTATTTAACCTAAACCTCCCTTGGCGCAGCTCCAGGCATTATCTGGGGTTCTGTCACTGATCCCAGAGAGCAGAGATTGGTGCTGCCCCTCCAGAGAATTGCCTGTCTGCTGGCGGTGGGTGATGGACAGGCTGCTGTGGGATTGTCTCGCTGTTTATTATTAGGGAGTGAAATTGATGTGCGGATCAATCAGCAGTTTTGGTTTTAATTGGGTGGGAAGAGCCAGATGTTGCTGACAGGCTTTTAACCTGGGTTGATTTTCTTGCTCCTGCTGTTGGATGCTGCAGGCTGGCGTGTGCCTCAGTGGGTGAGAATCAACACTGAGGTCACCAGAGATTAACCCTGAAGGCCTGAGCCAGACTGTTGTCTTCCAGCCCCCCTTTAATTCTTCCATGGCTGTCCCCTCCCTCTGACCCCTGTCTAACTTGATTTCTACTCTAGTTCCTTCTGGGAGAGGGCCAGCTCTTGCCTAGCCCTACTTGCAACCATGGCTTTCCAGAGCTCCGGAAAACATTCCCAGTGAATACCTGGATGACAGTGGTGCTCGTCCTTGTAGCAGGGGCTCACAGATGTGGGTTTAGGAAAGGTGTAAACAGAGGGATTGTCCCATTCCTGTGGGAGTGGAGTGTGGCAGATGAGGCTCAAGTGCCAACCTCTGCTCTTGTTGGCTCTGGGGTGGGGCAGATTTCTTACAGCAGTGATACCATCCATCTCTGTTCTGACACCCACGTGGGGTGGGAGGAACAAGGGATTCCAGAAGAGCCTGAAACTGTTTATACAGAAATGTTTGTCTGGAGGTTTGGATCTGCGCTGGCTGAAGCTACTGGGTGTCTTAAATCATTTACATACAGAGCAGTTGCACTGTGAGCTTGGCAGGGCTGGTTTCCTTCCTGTGCTGCAGGCAGGGCTGCCTGCTCTTGGGTGTGGTGCTGCCGGGAGTTGGAATGGAGGATAAATGCTGGGAGGTGGGGAGTGTGGAGAGGGTGGTGGTTTCACACTCAGCACGTTAGCATGGGAGACCATACGTTTAAAATAATCTCTTTTAAAATAGTTGTCTCTACAGTGAAGTTTCCTTCCTTCAGCCAGACTGTCTGTCCTTCTGCCAGTGCTTTGTGGGTCATGGGGGAGATGCTATCGGGTGTTTCTAGCACAGGAGAGCACTAGGTGGGTACAAGAAAGGGCTCAGCCCCTCTGAGTGAGTGGGCTGAGGGCAGGCACTTGGCCTCCTCCTGCGCAGGCAGAGGTGTCTGTGCTGGGAGAGTGTCCGTGCAGGCAGAGTTGTCCGTGCAGGAAGAGTGTCCGTGTGGGCAGCAGTGCCCCCCGCGAACCCTGCCGGCTGGCTGGTCACCAGGGACATGCAGTGAAGCTCTGAGCCTGGTTACTCACTTAAAGCATAAAAAGGAGAGAGTAACCAAGAAGCCGATGCTGAGCCGCTGATGGTTTCACTTTCCGCTTTCTGATGTGTAACAGAGTGAAGTTTTCCCCCGTATGTGTTTCCCCCCCTCGCCCTGCCCCAAGACAGGACCTTCTGTCAATAGAGACTAAATGTGAACAAGTTTTCAAACATCTCGTTTCAGACAGCTGCATTAGAAATGCTTCTTGTTGGTATATTTTCTGTCTCTACCATGGCAGGAGACTTCAGTGCCCTTATCTTTTAATCTGAATTTGGATCTGCATATTCATGGTGTTTCCAATGCCTAATTTCAACTGGTCAGTGTGTAAAGAGAAGGGTTAGGCAGTGTGGAAACAACACAGAAGCTGGGGCATATTCCAGCATTCCCAATTTAGCTGGCATTGCTGCCCAAGAGTCTGCTGAGGACAGAGGATCATGTTGCCCTGATCAGTTGCTCAGTCCCTCTGGCCATCACACAACCCATGAGCTCTGGCTGCAGGGGCAGGTGCTTGTGTGCAGGGACTGCTAAATGAAACAGTTTAAAAATATTTTCCTTCTGCTAGAAAAATGGTATTCTGATTCAAATGGGAAGATACAATCAGACAACTCAGCCTGGCGTGGGATGAGCCAGTGCTGGGCCCATGCCTCAACTGACTGATAACCATTACAGTGGAAAAATTATCCAAATTGTCCTGCTGAGGTAGTGGCTGACTTCACTCAACCTGCCCCTATGTGTCTTCTGGCAGAGCCGTAAATGGAACTTCCTGTTGATTATCTTGGCCATCAAAGCAGTAATTTGATTTTTTTTAAAAAAAATCATTATAGCAGCTTTTAAATGGAGTTTGAGTTTACATAGAAACCCAAAATTGGGGTAGCCTGGAAGTCACAGGATGAGTTAGCAGTGTAGAGTGATCAGCATGACCAAGGTCTTGTGTTTAGGTTGGTAAATACAACACTCAACTGTAATAAGCTATAAACCAACCCTCAGTGGGGCTTTTATGTAGAGGACAAATATCTCATGTTCATTTTTTCACAGGCTCATGATGAAGTCTGCCCTGAATTCCCGCTGACTTGTGAAGGCTGTGGGAAGAAGATTCCCAGGGAGAAGGTATCCATCCAACCCTGTGCCATGGAGGTGTTTGTCCCTATGGGCTGAGCTTGGCATTCTGGGAACAAGGAGGAAAACTGAATCCATTAGGAAGTGGAGTGGAGAGAATGATGGAGTGGCAGCTGTTAGTGTGGATGTGACCTTTCCGTAAGGCTGAAAGTACTGGGTGGGTGTGAGGGAACGTGACTCACCAGCGCTTGCAGGTCTGCGCTGGTGCTGCTGATGACACCTCATGTCTGGGAGCAAAGCCTTTGTGGGAAAAGCACGCTCATGAGTTTGTGTCCTGCAGTTATGGCAAGGGAACCCATCTCCAGCTATATTAATTGATTTCTAATTAACCATCTAATGGAATCCATGTATGTAGGATCTCTATGCTGCTGGTTCCTGGGACAAGGCTCAAAAGTCTGAAAAAATCAAAGTTTTGGAAAAACATATTCAGAAAGCACATTCATCTGAAACCATCCTGCCTGCTACGGGCAGATGTTTTTTAGTAGCAGGGCGAGGAAACAGAGGCAGCAAAAAGAGGACCAAAAGACTTCTTCTAAATGGGCAGTGTAGGGCACGGCTGGGGGCTGGCGAGGCAGCCCAGCTTGTCTGGGGGCTGGAGTTTTGGGTACAGCCCTGCTTGTCTGCAGGCTGGAGCTGAAGCCCTGCAAAAAGCTGGCTCGTGGGATCCCCATGGGTGATCTACTCTGTGTTTAAATATTAACTCCTTCATTTATCTCTCCAAACTCTTGTTGATTATCTGCAGCCGTGTTAACTCTGAGTAACCTGACACATTACACGAGCTAGATGGATCTAGAAGCCTTTAAAAATGTAGTTTAAAACCAGTTTTAATTGACATCTGTTGTAGCAGATGTAGGAGTTAAGTGGGGAATATGATGGTTGTTCAGAACAGAATTCTGGTATCTGTTGAGAGGTGTGTCAAACTCAAGCTGATGCTGTGCCAGTGCTTGGTGGATTAATCATATGCTGTGTGGGAACCCAAACAAGTCATCTCAGCGCTGGGGTGTTAGTGGCACCTCTCTGCAGAAATATAATGCTGGGATGGAGGTAAAAATACCAACTTGTGGCACGTCCTGACCAGTGTTATGTGAAATGCCTAAAATGAAATGTGTCCCTGTTTTGTGGGGTTGTTCCCTCTGCCTCCCTTTCCTCAGCCCTTAGGGAAGGTTATTGCTCAACATGTGCAGCTTGTACCTGTGCTACTTGCTTTTTCTCTCTTGTATGTGCTGGTGAACAGTGAGACTTCCCAGCCATCAAGAGAAGGAGAAATTAAGCTTTCTTCAGAGGTCAGGGCTGTATGTATATACAGTGAAAGTCATGCCTGATGGCAGGCAGTGCCCAGGTTTAGCCAAGCATGGTGACAGCTAATGATTAGCCTTGGGTGTTCTTCAGCTCAGCTCAGTTTCCCAGATGTCAGTGAGATGGAAAGGGAGCACTGGGGACACATCAGATCTAACAGTGTCTGTCTTCCTTCCTTCTTTCCTTTCTAGTTTCGGGACCATGTGAAGACCTGTGGCAGATCCAAAGTGCCTTGCCGGTTCGAGGCTGTGGGCTGTGCTGAGGTGGTAAGGGCTCCTCTCTTGGTTTACCTTGAGGCTTTTCAGTCCCAGTATTAGATTTCACCTGCAAGCTGCTGTTGCCCAAACTGGCCCAGGTGTCTGTAATTGAACAAAGAGAGGTTTTAAACCCTTTGCACATGGAGCTTCACATCATCTGCTGTGCAGAGTCTGAGAATCGTGAACTTCCTATGGAATGAAATCTCCTCCTACTTGAGTGCTTTGGGACTCTGGTGGTCATGCTGCTTTCAGGGGGACAGGCTTCAACTGACAGAGGACAGGGTTAGTTGAGACCTTAGGAAGAAATTCTTCCCTGTGAGGGTGGCGAGGGCCTGGCACGGGTTGCCCAGAGAAACAACGGGAAGAAGACGGGACTTGGAGTAATCTGGTCTAGTGGAAGGTGTCCCTGCCCATGGCACAGGTGGGTCAGGATGAGCTTTTAAAGTCTCTTCCAACCCAAACAAGTTTGTGATTCTGTAAGCAAAGAACTGGGGCCAGGCCATATTTCTCCATGTCACTTAGTTTTCTGAGCTCCCACTGGTGATGTTCATATAAATCTCTCCTCTAGGGGGTTATGTGAGGCTTGTTTTTTGGTGCTGTTAAGCTCATCTGAGAGAGCCTTTCTGAGGGGGTGGAGGAAGGCAGAGCCAGACCAATGTGCACAGCTGGGGAAGTATCCAGCATCCCTCATTGTATGTGATTTGAAATGCTTCTAAAACAAAACAAAAACCCACACCACCCCCACCAAAACACATTTTTTATCTCTTTCTTTGTTTTTTCCCCTTTATAATTTAAAACTGGTGTCATGACCTCGAGAGGAGGAATTTGTTCTGTGAATGATGACAGTGTAAATTGTGCAGGCCGAATAGGGGATGTGTTTCTCTTCGTGTAGGTGGAAAATGAAAAGCTCCTGGAACATGAAAGCAAGTGTTTGGTGGAGCATCTCTACATGCTGCTGAACTCTGTGCTCAGCCTCAGGGCTGGTGCTGGGGACCTGAAACCCCTTCCTGCACTTTCCTCATCGCAAAACAACTCCCTGCTGCTGGCAGCAAACTCACTGTGCTCAGAGTCAGAGCTCTCCCGGACCCTGCAGCTCTTAGGAAGGTGTGAGGCCCTCGAGAGGAAAACAGTGACCTTTGAGAACATTGTCTGTGTGCTGAACCGGGAGGTGGAGAGAGTGTCCCTGACAGCCGAAGCCTACAGCCGCCAGCACCGGCTGGACCAGGAGAAAATCGAAACGCTGAGCAACAAGGTGTGTAACTGCTGACCTGGGGCCTCCCAGCAGAAGCTGTTTCCTATTTCCTTTCCCTGTTGTGAACTAGCAGAGCTTCACCATCTGGCCCTGAAACTCCACAAATCTGAAGGCAGAACTAAAATACCCTTTGTGCCTGTGCCCAACCTTCAGCAGCTCCCTGGAAAAGCTGGGGACTAAACTGACTTGCATAAAGCATCAGATCTATGTTAATTATCAAGTTGGGCAGACACCAAGGGGTTCCTCCTCGGCAAAGTTTTCCAACAAGAGCCAGAGCACCCAGGATTTCACTGCATCTCCCTGAATCCATGGGGCCGTTTGCCTTCCAGATGTTTCCAAAGGAGTGCTGCCTTTGCCAAAGGAGTGCCTTCATTGCTGCTGCCTGCAGCATTGTGCCACGCACAGTCTGAAGGTGTGAAGGAACTGCCCACACCAGTCTCCTATGGAGTGCTCCCGGTGTTCCTGGCACCCAGAGCTGTGCTGTTTGCAGTGAACCTGTGCTCTCTGGGCAAGGGAGCTGCCCAACTGGCGTGACCCTGTGTGAGCTGGCAGGGACGAACCTTCCGGAGGGTGAAGGTTCTTTGCTTTCTCAATTTAGTTTTGTCACCGTGCTGAGTTATTGGGGGTTTTTTCTCCTCATCCTCACTTCTTGTGCTGCTCACCCAACGGAGTGGCTCCTTGGGAGGATTTTTCCACTGTCTGTGGGAAAGCTTCCAGCTCAAGTACTGAGCTGTAGCCGTGAATCTTCTCCAGAATGTCGGGGTACAGAAGGAAGCCTCAGTGAATTGGCTTATGTTGCTTGATTTCTCCCTCCTATGATCCCTGTCTTTTCTGGAGAAGGTCTCCCACTAAGGAGCAGTCCTAGAGGGGATGTAGAAGTGTGCTGGTGTGTGCAGGTGGTGCCAGTGCTGCCGGTGTTGCCGGCTCTTGCCAGGCTCACAGCCTGCGTGTTTCTGACCAGGCTGCACCGTGTGTCCCACTGAGCAGGTCCGGCAGCTGGAGAGGAGCATTGGGCTCAAAGACCTGGCCATGGCAGAGATGGAGGAGAAGATCCGCAACATGGAAGCTTCCACCTATGATGGGGTCTTCATCTGGAAGATAACAGAGTTTGCCAGGAAGCGTCAGGAGGCGATAACAGGCCGCTCCCCTGCCATCTTCTCTCCAGGTGTGCAAAATCCCCAAAACTTTTTGTGTCTCGGCTGGGTGTGGGGCTTGTGGTGGGTCCTTCACTGCCAAGGCCAGGTTGGATGGGGCCCTGAACACCTGGTCTAATGGAATGTGTCCCTGCCCATGGCAGGGGGTTGAACTATCTGATCCTTGCATAACCCTTTTGTTAGAATTAAAATACTCAGAGACTGTAAAACCAACAATAAAATGGTTAAGGAAGGGAGGAAATATATATTAGAGCCCCAGAAATATATTTTTAATGTCTAGAGCATAACTATGCAAGAGACAATGTCAAAATAAAGCCCAAACCTTACCTAGGGAAGTACTCAAGTATCTGTCAGAGGAAGGGGCTCTCCTCACAGAGCTTCCCCAGCCCAGCACTGGGACAGTGAGCAAGCAGCACATTGGGATCTGGTTGTTTTCTTGGGAAGGCATTTCCCAGATGTGAGCAGTAAGCTGAAACCAGCTCCTCACACAATTCCCTGGCAGAGCTCCAGCTTTGGGGTGCTCGTGCAGGCAGCAGGGGGAATACCCAGGGCTGGCAGTGCCTGCTTGCATCTGGCCAGGCCAGGGGCTGCACTGCCAGATCACCTCTGTGGTGCAGGTATTTTAAGACCCAAACGTGGCTCCTCCCAGATTCCAAACTTCAGAGCCCTCAAATTTCAGAGAGATCTTCTGGTGCCAGACTATGCTGGGTTGGACCCTCACTCTTCCTCTTCTGCACCTCTCTGACAGCTTTCTACACCAGCAAGTATGGCTACAAGATGTGTCTCCGTGTGTACTTGAACGGGGATGGCACCGGGCGTGGGACCCACCTGTCCTTGTTTTTTGTGGTGATGAAGGGACCCAATGACGCGCTACTGCGGTGGCCCTTCAACCAGAAGGTGGGTCTGGGACAGAGCCTGCTGTGCCGAGCCATGGGCCTCTCTGGTTTGGCATCCGCTCAAGCTTCTCATCACTCTCACTCTGGCCCACTTGGCAAGGAGGAGAAAGGACTCTGTCTTGGCTGCCCTGGGGATTCCCCAGGTGTGCTGAGAGCACCAGGTGTGCTGTGGGGCAAGGGGGTGACATGGGTTGTTCAGGACCCCACAGAGCATCTGCAGGGGTTGAAGGCAAGGGAAGTTTGTGGTGGCCTCAGAGCTTGGTGTTGGGAGCTCAGATCCCAGCTCCTGGGCCCTGGAGGTTTGGGGAACACGTGGAGGCTGAGCAGACATGCATAGATGCAGAGAGGGAACACTGCCTTTCGCAGGGGAAAGCAGCTCAGGGAAATACCTGAGTGCAGTGTTGGTGTTGTGAGCAAGGTGTAGGATTCAGTCAGTCCGACAGCCCTGTGCTGCCACAGGGAAGTTTGCAGTGATAGGCAGGATGTGGGATGGTTTCTGCAGGATGTCACTGAGGTGACATTCTCTGCTGGCCCCACTCGGAGGCATTTCTCTGCAGTTGCACGGGGTGGCTGTGGCTGCTGGTACCTGCATCTGTTACAGCGGGTCACTGGGCTGGGCTTCCATGTGCCTGTTACTCAGCCACTCCCTTGTGTTTTCACCTTCCCCCGCAGGTCACCCTGATGCTCCTGGACCAGAACAACCGGGAGCACATCATTGATGCCTTCCGCCCCGACGTGACGTCCTCCTCCTTCCAGCGCCCTGTCACGGAGATGAACATCGCCAGTGGCTGCCCCCTCTTCTGCCCCGTCTCCGTCATGGAAGCCAAGAACTCCTACGTGCGTGATGACGCCATCTTTATTAAAGCCATCGTGGATCTCACAGGCCTCTAACCCTCCTCACCTTGGAGCAGTGAGCGTGGAGCCAGCCCTGCCCGGGGCATCCCCCGCTTGTGCTGCACTTCAGGCAGGTCTCAGAGCAAGGAGGGGGCACGGAGTGGAAGGGAAAAGCCCTTCCCAAAAAGGGACCTTCACTCTGAATGGAAACAAGGTGTCTGATCGGAACCCTCTTCCTGAGGAGAGGTTTGGGTGGACATTGGCAGGCTGTGGGATATGGAAGATTTCCTGCAGGGACTTGGGCTCCTGCTCTCTGGGCTCCCAGTGGAAACCAATGCAGCTCTTGCTCTACCAGTTTAGTGCGCATCCACGGTGCTCTGTAGTAAAACAACAGTTTGCCCTGCCCAAGCTGCACCTCCTGTGGATTTTGACTTGGCCATCTAGGACTTCCTTCCAAGATCTCCATGTTCCTGTAAGTTGTGTGCTGCTGGGTGCTCCACGCTATGGGGGACAGGGAGGGTGTGTGGCAGTCGCGGTGCAAGAGAGACACGGACTGGTTTGATGCTGGGTTGATGCAGTTGGTGTCTTCAGGGGGTGCGGAGCTGCGGGGCAGGGGAACCCTGAATCCAGCCCTTGCTGGGAGTGGGATGGTTGGTGAGTGCTGGGAGTGTGGAATGGGGCAGGAGGTGTTGCTGCCCAGAAGGGAGCCTGGAATAACACCAGGGATGCCCATAGGGAAAGATAAGTGAATCTACCCTGGAGACCGTTCATCCTGTGCCAGCAGAGGAGCCTGACACAGGGCTCAGTGTGTACCCTGAGAGCCCCAGATCCTGCCACCCTCTGGGCAGCACTGGGCAGGGTGGGGACCAGGCTGGGAGTTGTCTTTGCTCATAGGCAGATGCTCTGTGCTGGCTTCCCTCCCATCGTGAGGCAGCTGCACCAGCCTTCCCAGGGCTCTTGCCACTGCCAAACTCCACGTCTGTCTGTGCCTGTGCTGCTGCGTCTGTCTGTCTGGGCACTGTCACCTCTGGCTGTGGCAATGATGGATGGGGCACGTCTCCTGTCTGCCCATGCAGTGGGCAGTGCTAGCCAGTCCCTGCCCTCCCCTGGGGCCTGCAGCCAGCAGCAGCAGCTGTCCCTGCCCATCGCTGGGCTTGGGAGTCGTGGGCCAGCTGGTTCCTGGTCACAGCACTCTAGAGCTCTTCCTCTGCTCAGCCCCCTTTGAGCCTGCAGCCACCTGGGTAGGACCTGGGGGCTGGAGAAGTCCCTCAGTGAAGTGTGCTGTCCCCTTTCTGTCCCTGGGCTCCTTCCCTCTGGGCAGCACATGTTCAACACCCATGAGAAAATATCTCTCTCAGTGTTTGTGGGGAAGAGCCAGCTGCCACATCCCTGTGTGGTGCCAGCTGGTCCTTCTGAAACTGTTGTGGGTTCCTGAGCCAGGGTGGACTTGAGGCTTTGTTGCCTTCTCTGCCTGTGCTTCTGGCACCTCTGTCAGTACCCCAGGAGATGTTTTGTTGGTGGCAGGAACCGGCTGTGAACACCCCTGGAGTCAGTGATCAGGGGCCCTGGCTGGCTCCTGTGGGCAGCAAGGCTGGAGCGTGGCCATCCTCCTCCATGGCTGCCTGGATTGCCCTGAAAGGGAGTGGCAGCTATGCTGGGCCTTCGGGCTGCGAGGCTGCAGGGGAGGAATTCCCAAAGGCCCCCTGCCGCCAGCAGCTCCTGCCAGGTGCCCAGCCCTGGCCTCATGGCTGCAGAGTCCACCCTGCTTGTGGTGTGTTCCCACCTTGGCTCTGGCACAGCCACCCTGGCAGGGCCCAGGACACCATTAGGTGAGGGGCTGTGACCTGACGGGGATCCCTGTAGGGTCTGGCTGTGCCCCCACACTGGCACTGTCCTGACCTGCCCCTGGGGCTGTTTGAGTGTCCCTGCTGCTGCCCAGGGAGCTTGGTGGTGCCCAGTGTCCTCCAGGCTGATCTGAACCTCCCACAGCCATGGCTGCTGTGCTGGCCAGAGGCTCTCCCTACCTTTGAGCCCTCTTTGGAGTCTTTGTGTAGAACTTGTCACACCTGTGTGTGCAGGGGGCAGGAGAAGGGGGACAGGAGCCTGTGCGGGACAGAAATGGCAGGGGGAGGAGGCAGGACCCTTCCTTTGTGCAAGTCCCACGGGACATATCAAGCCCTGTGCTGCTGCTTTCACCCTGTGCCTTAGGAGGAAAATCCAGCCTAGCAGAAGTCCTGCTCCCACCCACTGCAGCTCTCTAGGGAGGCTGAGAAAAGCCTGGGAAGGGAGAGGAAGGTCAGCTCTTCTCACTGAGTGGTTGTGAATAAAGTGTGTTGGGGGGGGGGTGTGCTTGTTCTGAGTTGATGTGAATGTCTTTGCTCTTGAGGTGCTGCCTGCAGCAGGGCTGGGGGCTCCAGCCAGGTAGTGCCAGGAGTGGCTGTGGAGACACTGGCTCAGCTGGGGGAGTCTGGGTGGCTTTCAAGGTGGGAGATGGTCCCCTCCTGTCCCAGCACATGCCTGGAAGGTGGGTGGGAGAGTCCGTGTTGTGAGCAAAGCTCAGGCTGAGCCATTCCAGCCATGGTGGGGCCAGGGGGTTGCTACTGGTGGAGGGGACATGGCCTGCCAGCCCCTTCCTGGAGCTTTTCCTGGCTGTGCAAGGATGAGAAGGATGAGGCTGCAGCTCTCGTGCTGTAGATGCTGTCTGGGCCTTTTTTGGGTTTTACCAGCTCTTGAGCTGGCAGTGGGAATTGTGTCCATGTGCTGCAGGCAGGGGTCCAGCCCCTTCCTGGGCTCAGCTCTGCCAGCCTGGCCATCACGTGGACACTGGGCACAAGCCACCGCTGGATTTTTGAGGGGTTTTTTCCCTTTTTTTTCTCTTTTGACCACACCATCTCAGCCTGGCACTGTGAACTAAGTTGTTTGTTTTTTTTTCCTTGAGAATGTAGTATTTTACTAATAAAACCTGTTTGAACAGCATTTTGTGTATGAACTGCGGGACGCTGGGGCAAGATTGACTCACGGTGGGGGGACTTCTGTGCTGTGGGCTCTCCCCAGCTCCTGCCTCCCTGCAGCCTGGGGCAGCTGCCCAGCACCAGGGGGGCTGGAGCAGGAAGGGAAGGAGCTGGAATCTTGCAGCTGGAGCTCCACTGGGCCAAAGAGCCGGTGCAGTGGTGCTGGCTCAGTGTTAGCAGAGCAGAACCACTGGAAAGGCAAATCCAGCACTCCTGGGTTATAACAGCTCTGAGCTCCTCTGGGACAGGCTGCTTTTCCCTCGCTGCTGTTGGGAGTACAGATGTCTGTTCCTGCCCATCCCGAGCTGCAGCACCTGCCCTGGGACTAAACCTGTGTGGGGAGCAGCAGCCTGGTGGCCTCTACTCACTCTGTGTAGAAGAGACAAACAGAAGGGACACCCATGGGGGTCTGTCCCCTCCTGGGAACCCCCAGCTCCATTTCAGAGTGGCTACTGCTGCACCAGGAATAAGCAAAGGGCTGTGAGGGGTCAGTGGCATTGCAGCTCAGGATGCTGCTGTGGCACAGGAATGCCAACCAGCAATAACAGGGCTCTCCGCTTACCTGCTCCATGCCTGTTAGTGCTTGGAAAAAAATGTAAATCCAGGAGGAATCCATCCCCTGGCCTGTTCTGGAGCCTGCAATGCTCAGCCCTGACAGAGAAGACCATTCCCAAGGCTGCCAGGGACTGCTGCTGCCCTTCCCCTGGGCTGTTCCATCCTCCTCCCTGAGGGCAGAGGAGATTTGGGCAATTCCCTGCCTCTCACAGCTCTCTGCCCACACTTCCTCACCCAGGGCAGGTAACCACAAGCTGGGCAGCAGTTCCTGCAGTGCCCGAGCCCAGCCCTGTGACAGTCCTGGCCTCAGTTCTGCCTCAGCAGAGCAGCACTCCAAAAAACAAGCTCACATTGCAGAGATGCTTTAGCAGAGTATTTATTCAATGCCAGAGTGAAGAGCAAAACTCAGTACAAACAACCCCTTGGTGCCTCACTCGCTGCTGCACCAAGCCATGGGTGGAGAGTTCACAGTTGGGAGAGGAGAAGGTAAAGGCCGTTCCTTCACTGTGTGACTGCACAGAGCAGGATGTGGAGCCTGTGCGTGCACACACACACACACACACACAGAGGAAGGAACCCCTTGATTCATGACAGAAAACCTGAGTACAGGGGTTTTGGAAGAAGCTGGGGCACAGCAGAATGTGGCTGCCGACCCTCCTGCTGCAGGGACTGCTAAAGCCATCAGTGCCATCATGACAGGAGCTGCCACCTCTGTCAGGTCTATCTGTAACCCCAGGCTGTGCTGGGGGCTCCCAAGGGGGGCCCTGAAACACCTCCCCTTGCCTGGGCTGCAGCTTCTTCACAGCCCCACTCTCAGGAGTGACAGCAGCTCCTGGGAGCTCTGGCTAGGCCAGGTCAAGATTAGGAGCTTCATTTCAGACTCTGACATTTGGGTACCTGCTATGGGTAGAGAAGCTTCAGGGACAGACAGTGAACACCACTGAGTCCATAATCACTCAAAGTCACCAGCCCCACCAACCTCAGGATCCTGGGGGAGCTGAGCCCCCACCCACAGCGGGTCAGCCCCAGGGACAGGGAGCTTATTCAGCTGTCACTGCAGGCAGGAGGACTCCATCCCCATCACCTGCAGGTGAATGAATACCTGCAGCACCTGTGGGTGCCTACACCTATTCACAGAGAACTTACCAAGAGAAGCTAAAGTGCCATAACTTGGGTAGCATGGGAGGGAGGTGACAAGCCCCACCAGCCATCCTCACGGGTGCCCCAGAATGGGACAGCAGATCCCTCACAATAAATACGTTCTTGATCCATAGCTTAGTGAAGTGCTACTCAGCAGAGGAAGACAGAGGCAAAGCCAGCACCATGTTACCACCAGCCCTCCCCGCTCCCGAGTTTCGAAACTGGCAATATAAACACGCAGTTCCCAACGAGGCATCAACAGGCAGTGGAGGCCAGCCAGGCCCCCAGCCCTGCCTCCCCTCCGTCCTCTCACTGCCCCCCAGTTCCTGCCACCTCCCAGGAAGAGGCACCATGGGGAGGAGGCCCTCAACATTCCTCAGCAGTCAGATGAGTTGCCCATGGAGGTTTTGGACAAACACACAATAAAACACCTATGTTAAAGTCAGGCAGTGCAGCTGCACCACAGCTCCTGCCAAGTGCTCTGCAGCCGGCGGCTCCTGGCAGGGCCAGCCACATCCCAACCTCACACAGACCCACGCTGGACATGCCTCAGTGTCCTCCAAGCCCAGAGCTCACCCAGAGAACTGTGCCCAAGCAGCAGCGCTGGTGAGAAGCTGTGGGGAGCACACCTTGCAGTGACCAGCTCAGCTGCTGCCCGGTGGGCCCAGAATAGGCCCCTCGCCTCTTATGTCCTGTCTTTGAAGCAGACGCTCCAAGGAGGAGGCAATTCCCGCTGCTGGGGCTCCTCCTGGCTCAGCCATGGGATTTGTGTGCCCAGAGCTCATCTCTGTGCAGGGCTCAGGGCTCTGAGAGCTCCAGAGGAGGTGCTGCAGTGAGGAAGCTGCAGGAGCAGGTGTACCTGGGTTCAGCTTTTCTGGTTCATGAGCCAGGAGAAGAGCAGTTTCCTGGGACGGGGTCTCCTGGCCTGCCGGATGCGCACAGCCCGCGGGGACCGCCACACCTTGATGGTGGTGTCATCGCTGGCTGTCAGCAGCAGCTCCTGCTCCACCGGGCTGAATGCCACCGAGTTCACCACGTTGTCATGCTGCAGCTTGGCCAGGCAGATGTTGTAG
Organism: Corapipo altera; assembly: GCF_003945725.1. NCBI lineage: Eukaryota > Metazoa > Chordata > Aves > Passeriformes > Pipridae > Corapipo > Corapipo altera. The sequence goes on from NW_020885000.1 coordinate 855,364, forward strand.
TGCCGGTCCCAGATGTAGCCATGTCGATCCTCTGCCCCGCTGTGGCAGAGAGACACCAGTCAGGGCGTCACACTGGTCAGAGCGTCAGCCCGGCAGCCCCAACACTCTGCCACTGCCACTCCCATCCTGCCGTGGGGATGGGGGCAGAGGGTGCTCCAGCCCCCGCCTCCAGAGCTTCACCCTGCACAGGCAGCTCCCTCCGGGATCCAGGGCCCCCACAACACCTGCAGGCCCTGAGAAGGGCATTTGCCACCCACCACCAAACACACCACAACCCCAGATTTACCCTTTCCCCAGAGATTTACAGCAGGAGCAGGGCAGACAGCCTTTATCAGCATCCTCCAATTCAGTCCCTCTGCTCTATCCAACTCCATTCCCTGCCCTGCTCCCAACACACAGGAGTGTCCTGCTCACTCCAGCTGTCCTGCAACAATGGCCTCAGGCCCTTGAGGATGCAGGGTCAGGATCCTGCCTACCCACTTGCCACACACCTTGCCACAAAGTCCCTGCTGACGTCCAGGAAGATGAAGAAGCACTCCTCGTTGGGTGTGTAGGCCCGGTGCGCACGCAGGGCTCGCTTCACCTCCTTCATCGTCTTCAGGTCGAACACGTGCAGGTCGATCTCCTCGGCGATGGGAGGAGGCTGCATCGGGTCAGAGATGACGCAGTCCCGCGGCCAGGCCCGGCTGTTCACGTACAGGTACCTTGGGGAGGGCAGGGAGGAGTCACCTGCACCGCGCCACAGAGCTCACAGAGCCCCTGGCACGGCAGGCAGAGCCTGCAGTCCAGCTTGCTGAAATCCAGGCTGAAACAGGGGAACAGGCGCTGAAACGCTCCTAGCCATGTTTGGAAAGGACAACGACACCTGGGAGGTGGCTCTAGGGGTCAGGTCATGTCTCTCTAATCCCATTAAACCTATCTTTAAGGATGGATGGGGGTATCTTGTGGGCAAGTATGGGGGGGGGATTCTGCCCCTTTGCTCTGCTCAGGTGAGACCCCACCTGCAGTGCTGCCTCCAGCTCTGGGGCCCCCAACAAAGGAAGGGCATGCAGCTGATGGAGCAAGTTCAGGAGGCCACAGAGATGCTCTGAAGGCTGGAGCCCCTCTGCTCTGGAGACAGGCTGGGAGAGCTGGGGGTGTTCAGCCTGGAGAAGAGAAGGCTCCAGGGAGACCTCAGAGCCCCTTCCAGTGCCTAAAGGGGCTCCAGGAGAGCTGGAGAGGGACTGGGGACAAGGGCCTCGAATGGCAGGACATGGGGGAATGGGCTTCAAACTGCCAGAGGGCAGGGCTAGATGGGATATTAGGAAGAAACTCTTCCCAGAAACTGTGGTGAGGCCCTGGCATAGGTTGCTGAGAGAAGCTGTGGCTGCCCCATTCCTGGAAGTGTCCAAGGGTAGGTTAGATAAGGCTTGGAGCAACCTGGTGTAGTGGAAGGTGTCCCTGCCCATGCCAAAAGGGTGGGGTCTAGATGGCTTTTAAGCTCCCTTCCAACCCAAACTATCCAAGGATTCTACAGACGATCTGCCTCAGGAATAAGACACATTTGTGTGGGCAGCTCCTCCCCTCTTACAAGGCCTGACCCTGTCCTGAGCTGGCTCAGGAATACATTCCTGCTGCAACCAGCAGTGATGCTCAGTGGTAACAACACGCCTTCAGCGCCAGGATCAGCAGGCACCTGTTCCATCCACCACAGTCATTTCTTCTCCTGGTCACCCCACAGAGCGCAGGAGCACCTCTTGCCCACCCTGGCAGCGGTTGAAGCCCTGCACACTTACCGGTGGTCAGGGGACAGGCCCATGCCGATGATGTGCCCATGGATGTCAATGACGTGATCCAGGGAGTCAAAGAACTCATCCGAGCGCCTCTCCTCCCCCAGCACCGGCCCAGCGGTTGTCATCTGATGGGGCAGGATCCTTTTAATCCCTGTGGGACAGAGAGCAGAGGGAGGTGGTTCCACAGGCCACTGCCAGCAGGCAGCAGGGCTGGGGGAGTCCCCAGGCTTCAGGAAGGGACTTCCCTTGGTGCTGCTAAGAAGGGAAAACCAGCTCGCTGGCTGAGGACTGGGACAGGGCTGCTGTCCTGGTCAGGCTCCTTCAGCTCTCCAAGTGGGCTTTGGGTCAGGACTCCACCTGTGAGTGACACACTGGCACATCCAACCCCAGACAGGGAGATACCCAGCACCTGTGGGTACAGCCACACCTCACCCCAGCCCAGCTCCAAAGCACAAGGAAGCTGCGCTGGCCCAGGAGACACAGTTGTTGCAGAAAGGTTTTTCTCCTAAATAAATCCCCAGGTCAGGCCCATTCCTGCAGTATCTGGCCTGGAGAAGCCCAGCATATGCACTGGCTGGGGCAGAGTTTTCTCCTAATGCTGCCAAGCGCAAGTCAGTCCCAGAAAGCTCCAAGAACAGATGCTTAAACCCAAACTGTGTTCAAGTGCTTTGTGGCTTCTGAACTTCCTGACTAAAGGAGACACATGAGATGGGTCAAACCCAGTCCCTTTCCAGCTCTGTTTGCCAGAAGTCCCAAACACAAACCATCTCCAACAGCTTCCTGGAGGACCCTTGTGAGCCTCAGCAGCTCCTGGGCACACACAGCCTTCATCCTCAGCAGGTCCAGGAGGAGCTAGAAGATGGCTTGGCCCATCTTATCAGCCCTCTGAGGGAATTGCTGACAATACCCTTGATTTTAGCCCTCTCCTGCAGCACAAGAAGACAGGAGTGACACACCACTGTACCTCAAGTCAAACGCCATTCCCAACATCCCTGTCTCTGAGCCTGGGCAGCCCAGGGCCTTCAGGACAGTACCAGTGTTCTTCCACCCCACTGACACTGCTCACCAGCACCTTCATCCTCCCTTCCACAGCACCACACTCCCAGTTCCAAACTCAGACACACATGAGTTAGCAGGACAAGCTGCTCAGCTTGCCACCAGCACAAGGAATGGGAGCTCAAGGACCTCGGGTCGGAACAGGGCTGTGTGCCAGCAGCAGCATGGGAGGTGAGCACAGAGCGAGCTCCTTCAGGTCCTGCGGGCACAGAGCAGGCGCACCAGGGCACACAAACCAAGGGGCAAATGCACACTGCAGTGACTCATGGCAGGCCAGGAGCCGAGCCAGCGTCCAGCGCTGTGAGCAGCAGCCTGTGCTGCGGGTGCTGGCCACCAGCCAGGGAGTCACAGAGTTCAAAGGTATCAAACAAATCCCTTGGCCCTGGGAGGCTGAGTGGGAATTCGTGAGCCTGCACAGGAATTCAGGAGCCCAAAGGCTCTGCCTCAGTGTGTGGCAGTCTCGGCTCAGCCCAGGGGATCTGGGTGCAGCCCTAGCTCAGCCCAGGGAGCAGGAGCATGGAGCAGAGCTCACTCAGTCCAAGCCATGTTCCCAACCGAAGTAGGCAAAGACCAAGTGACTCTTCTCCAAGTTGTCTACAGCTCTGTAAACTGCCTTCCCCCACCTTACCGGGTGGTGCTGGTGTGGGACCAAGTCACAGGAAGGTCAAGAGACTCTGCAGCAGGGAAGCAAGACTGGAACTGTGCAAGCAGTGAAAGGAACTAAAACTGTGGTTTCGCAGGAGTCTTGCCTGGGAGCAGCTCTCTCCTTCCCTACATTTCTGGTCCTTCCTACATCTCTGCCAGCTTTAGGGTCTCTTTGGAAAGCAGCCAGACTACCTGCTCCTGCTCCCCACTGTGCTGATTTTCTGTAAACTCAGGCTCTGCTAGTCCTGGTGCCTCAACAGGAGCACCCCAGATGAGAAAGGGACATCTTAACCCAGGACAAGGTCCCCAGCAATGGCACTGCCTGACACATGCTGCACCCACAGTCCGTTGTACCCCATTGAGCAAGGAAGCTGCAAGCTGCCTGGCATTGCTCATCACAAAAACACTGGCTGGGACAGTGAATAACCCCCTGTGAAACCCCACCTAGTCCCAGGGCAAGGGTGCCCAAGTGCCTCACTGAGGCTGAAAGCCCATGTGAGGGTGGTTCCACACCGGGCAGAGGGGAGGCAGGCAAGGGGCAGGGGCAGGCAGGGCACTGACACCCAGAGCTGGGGGCACTGCACAAGCAACATGCACAAGAACTCCACGCTGCTCAGACCAGTCTTCCCTTGATGCCCTCTCCACCCCCACATGAGAACAGGACCAAGGTCCCTCCACACACCTCTCCCAGGGCAAGCGCCACCCTCCCCCTGCACCAGCTAGTGGCTGGTGTCCTTAAACCACAAGCTCCTTCTTAATCTTCTGCTCAGCCCTCAACATGACTTTGGCCACGTGTCATCCTGACAGCAACAAAACAACCCTCAGGCAAGTGCTTGTGAGGTGGAACCCCCTTCAGAACCTTGAGCAAACTGCAGCTCATGCCTCACAAACAGGCAGCAGAGAGACCAGGTCTTTTCCAGACCCAAATCCAGAGCCCAGCTGCAGCCCATGCCCCCCGGCTGGCCAACTGCCCTGGGCTCAGCCCCAGCCTTACCTATTTGGTGTGGAGAGTAGGTGAGGCATCCTGTGGTGAAGATTAAGTACTTAGTCTTGCTACTGCTGTCCGTGGGGAGCAGGTTTGGCTCAGGCGGTTTAGTTCTGTTACGCACAAACAGCTCGGCCACCTTTGTCTCCAGCTCTGTGTCAGTCATGGCAGGCCTCATGTGGCCCCCCATGATATCATCAAAGAACTGCTGCAGCCCGTCCTGTGCCGGCACACCCCCGGCATCCGGCAATTCCTGTACGGCTGGCTCTGGAGGCTGCTTGGGCTTGGCCTCTTCTTCCTCGCTGTCACTGCCAAGATCAAAGACTGGGCAGGTGGAGGAAGCAGCAAGCTGCTCCTCGTAGTCCAGGAGCAGGTCCGGGGAATCGTATCGGCTGCAGTCAGCCACCATCACGGTCCGGATGGTGCTGGCGTTCAGGTTCTGGATTTTGAACAGTCTCTTCACTACGTTCACGTTCTCAGACTCGATGCCCTACAGGCAGAGGGGAGAAGTGAGCAAGAACCACCCCACTTCACTCCCACAGTTCAAACCAAGACCTGAGCCAGAGCAGGGACACCAGCTGCCACCGACCCTTTCACACTGCATGTGGAGCACTGGCACAAGAACTGGCTCGAGGCTTGCCAGCTCTGCTGAGCTCCTTCCTCTCCTGGATGGAGACATATTGAGGCAAAACATTCCTGCAGGCAGGCAACAGTGGAGCTGGGAAGCACAGAGGCTGGGCAGCCCTGCTGCCATCCCAGCCTGAGGTCATCAGCTGGTGCTAACTGGTGCTTTACAGTGCAGGGCCAGGAGTTGGACTCAATCCTTGTGGATCCCTAACAACTCAGGATACTCTACGTTCTATAATCTACAAGGATTTCAGGACAAGGTCTCTGCAAAAGGCATGAAGTAGGATCCCTCTAGCTCACAGCAGCAGTGGCACAGGACCCCCGTGCTCCTGGAGTATGCCTGTAGCCCGCAGCAGGACGCAGCAGGTCCCTCCCTGCCTCACTGCTCTCAGCCTGCATCTGCACTCCCACACCCCCATCATGGGCAAGGACCTTTTTGGCCTCTCAGGGATGGAAGGGCTAATGCTGCATGGTCAGTGCAGCATGGAGATGTGGCTGTGGGAAGAGTCTCTGCTACCAGAAGATTTCACCTGGGGTCAGCACCACGTTAAAAACACAAAAAATGGGGACATGCAGCTGTGACACTGAGATACAGGGCAAACATGGAAGAGGAACATGACTGCCAAGTGCCAGGGAATAAACAAGCAGTCTAAGGCCAGCACACATGGCTCTCCAGGTCTCACCATGGCATCAGAGACAGTACCTGGCCTGAGAAACCTCAGCAAGACCAGGCAGGGTTGAGATCAGCTCAGGCTGCTCCAGCTCCCAGGAAAAATACCCTGAGCAACCAAGTGGGAGAAAGGCCATTGTTAGGACACATGCCAGGCTACAGCCATCCCAGGCCCAGCTTCAGACTACCAAGGACCTTAGCAGCCCTGCTGTTAGGCAATGCATGCTCTGGGGCACTGCAGTCAAGTCCTCAGCCTAATTAATGGGGCAAGAGTCAATGGGATCTGAGGGCAGAGTCAGAATATTACAGTGGATACCATGACACCAAGCGTGGAGAAGCCTCATGCAAGGGTTGCCTTGAGCTCAGGATCCTGAGGACAAGTCAGAGGAGACAAACAGGGATGACAGGAGGATTGGGCCATCCTTCCCTGCAGCTTTTCCTCCCCCAGGAGCCAGCAGGAAGCTGCACTGCCTGTGGAGCTGGAAGGAAGGCAGCTCACCTGGAAAGCATTGTTCAGCCACAGCACCGAGCAGGAGGTTATGCGCCCAATCCGATGCAGATTGCCTGAGATCAAGTTGGTTTCATTCAGCCAGCAGCCAAACACATCGTAGGGTTTATTCCTCACCCTGGAAAGCAGTGTGAAGTTCTCTGGAAGAGAGGGGAAACATAAGTGTGAGGCGATGACTCCCAGCGAGGGCCCTGGATAAACAGGGCCTGTCTACAGGACAGGTCTCTGCAGGACAGGCACTGAGGCAGCACTGCTAACCTCCATCCAGCTTCAAGCCACTGCTAAGGAGACACATTATTTCTCTTTTCTAGAGAGATGTGTGATGAGACCTTGACAAGGGAAATCAAAACAACAGGGCAGCCTGACAGAGCCAGAGCAGAGAGCAGTCCAATCTCCCAGCCTTTCCCTGAGCGGGGCCCAGGGGACAAGAATGAGTTAAACACACATGGAATTTCACTCCTACTCCCAGTGCTCAGGGCCTTTCCCAGCAAGGCAGCTGTGCACTCCTGATTCCTGGCACAGTGGGACTGTGGCACAGAGATGGTGAAAGATAATTCAGTGGGGATTAGCCACATGCACAGGGCTGCAGCAGAAGAGGTGAAAGAGGCTCAGGTGACAGCCCCTCAGAAAGCCATGTGAGACTTAACGGTGGAACCAGGGCCCCAAAAAGATGGTCTGAGGGCTGTATCCAGCACTTCTGCTCTGCTCTGGAGACAGGCTGAAAGAGCTGGTGGTGTTCAGCCTGGAGAAGAGAAGACTCCAGGCAGACCTTAGAACCCCTTCCAGTGCCTAAAAAAGCTCCGAGAGAGCTGGGGAGGGACTTTGGACAAGGGTCTGAAGGGACTGGCCAAGGGGGAATGGCTTCACACTGACAGAGGGCAGATGGGATATTGGGAAAAAATTCTTCCCTGTGAGGGTGGTGAGGCCCTGGCACAGGTTGCCCAGAGAAGCTGTGGCTGCCCCATCCCTAGAAGTGTTCAAAGCCAGGTTGGAAAAGTCTTGGAGCAACCTGGGATAGTGGAATGTGTCCCTGCCCATGGCAGGGAGTGGAACGAGATGAACTTTAAGGTCCCTTCCAACCCAAACTGTTCTGGGGTTCTATGGTTCTATGCCTAGCACCACACGAGACAGAAATAGGAGCTTCAAAACAACAAGTAAGGTGGATAAGCCTTGCCAGACTGTCATGTAGGACAGAAGTTAAGTGAGAGTAAATACAAGCCACGCTGCCTTGAGGTGCTGTCGTGGTGACCCGAGCAGAGTTAAGGCTGTCTGTAAGGCTTCCCCTCCAAAACTGTGATTGGAACCCTTTAGTTCAGGTGTTGGGTGTCAGGACAAGCTGAGGTGAAGGCCACTGCACACCCTAAGAAGAAGGGAAGCCCAGCACCCAGCACTCACCCCTCCTGGGAGCCCTAGTGAAGGCAGCACTTACCCATGCTGATCACAGCGATCTCCCCTGAGGAGGAGTTGTGAGGCCCCACAAAGACACCAGATACCAGCAGAAGGGAGTCATCGGAGTTGAACTGGGAGAACTGGGTGTAGCTCCAGTTGTATGGTCTCATGTTGGAGCTGTGCTGCAGGGAGATGTCCAGCTCATTGCTCCAGATCTACAGAGAAATGGACAAACAGGAAGGAAACTGCTGAGAAGCCTGAGAGTGGTTCCACTTTATCTGTTCTGCCAGCACTCACCAGGACATGAAAAACAAACAATATCACAAACCCCATTTAACTGCCTCCCAGTCCCCATATTCCTGTTAGAACTCCCCATTTCCCTGACAGAAAATTTGGAGGGGCTAAATGGAGAACTGTTGCTCCATTGGTCAGAGCAGGTGTTCAGGTAGTAAATGTTGCTGTGACAGCTGGGTTTCCAACGTGTTCAGAGAGATTTCTCCCAGGACAACCACTTATGCAAGACATCTATTGTAGTGGATCATTATCTCCCCACTCCTTGTCAGATCCAGGTCACAACAGGGCACTGATTTCCACCTAGAAAGCACCAGGCAGGCACTTTGGCTACCTCCACACAAATGGGCTGGAGCTGGAATCCACACCCCTCAAGGCTACATTTGCAAGAGTCATTAGTTCTGTGGCTTTGAGAACAGCTCAGCATCTGCAGAAGCCAGCCTGAGTCCAGGGACATCTGGTCAAACCTCTCCTCTCCACAACCTTCCCAAAGGCTGCTCTCAGGGCTAAGTCCCACTGAAACCACATCTGGAAGGGCTGGGCAGGGCACCTGCCACTTTACCTTGACTGTGCAGTCTTTGGAGCAGGATGCAAACAGGCAGCCAGAGTGCGAGAAGCTGAGGTGCAAAACCTGGTCATTGTGCTCCTTCAGGGCCTGCACCTCCACGCAAGGGATGGTGTCGTAGAGCCTCTGGAACTCATCATACCAGGAGACAGCAGCTGCAACACAGAGCAGGGACACGGGACAGGAGTGTGAGCGGAGGGAAGCACAGAGCTGGGCTAAACACGGCATCAGTCTTTAATAAACCAGTCCTAGCTCCTGTGAGCAATGCTAGGAGCTCTGTTGGGGCACCAACCCATGGCTGCAGCTGAGTTACCAGCACTCACCAATTTCCTCAGTAGCTTCCCTAACCGCTCCCCCCCCCCAAAAAAAAGCCTTTCTGCCAGTACTGACACAGCTCCACATCACACCTTCCAAACCAGCACAGACCCTGCTGAAACAGCCAGGGCAGAGCTGCTGGCTGTCAGACCAAAACCTTGCCCAGGATAAAACAGTCCTCCGAAGGGAGACATGCTCCAGCACAATCAAACTAACCAGGGAGGGAAGCTGGGAAGCTGCTCCTCACATACTCGGTTCCGCATTGATTATCTCTGTCTTGTCTAATGCAGAATTAAGACAGTTCTAGAAAGGGTCTGGGACCAGAAAAAAAAAACATCTCCATGAGATGAGAGACTTGAAAGAATGAGAGAGAAGAACGGGAGCTGGACAGAGCGTGCCAGGAGAGGAGGAGCCCTGCAGCAGCACAGCCTGGGGTACACTCACAGCAGTCCCACTGACAGCCAGTGAAGAGACAAATAAAGAAGATTTTTAACAAAGGGCCTGGCCAGGCAGCCTACAAACTTCTTGCAGCAGCAAATCCCAAAGAAGCAAAGAGGATTAGGCATGTATATGGATAAGGGCCAACTTTCCTAGTGACACTGAACAGGACTGAAGGATTTTTTGGAACGTGCTGCAGCCCGGGAGACATCTGGTCCTAGAGGAAGGGACCAGCTGATACCAGCACATGCCACTGCTGCTCGCAGCCTGGGCACTTCAGGCTCCTCTGAACCTCCCGGGCCCAGCCCATGTGGCTGGGAAACAGCCTGGACAGGCCCCACCTGGCCAAGCAACCCCAACCTTTCCTCTTAAAGACCCACCGGATACCGTTCCCCCAACTGTGGAGCTGCCCAGTGCAAGCAAGCTGGCAGAAGTATTCACCAAACTCCCTTCCCAGGCCTGCCAGCTGTCCCTGTCCTTCTGCCTCATGGAGGGTGCCTATAGCTCCAGCAGCCAGGGAGGTGCCTGAATATGTTACTGAGCTACACCAACTGCTCCATCCTAATTAGTGCTCAACAACAGGGCTGGCAGCTGACTAACCAGCTCTAGGAGGCTGGGAGGGAACAAGGCTGGTCAAAGAGTCTCAGATAAACCCTTTAAGAGAATGTCCTAAGCCCCATAGAACTCCCAAGGTCATGCAGCCTGAGTCATCCCATCCACATCCCACCTCTCCCTAGAGCCCTTCTGCTCTGGTGTTCCTGGTGCAGGGAGATGGGCTCCTGCTGATTGATCCCTGGCATTTCTTCCTGTATTTCCTGGCATTTCTTCTGTAGCCACTGCAACTCCCGATCCAGGACCCAATTCCCCCAGCCACTGCTGGGAGCCCCCTGCAGCATACTGGGAACAGGCTGCTTGGGCTCTGAGAGAAACTGCCCTCGGCAGCGGGGGTTCCTGCTGGCAGGTCCCCAAGGCCTGTCCCAGCGTCTGACAGTGCAGCCGCCGTTCCAGACTGCACCAGACTGCTTCCAGCACTGGATGCTCAAAGGGAGCAGAGCTGTGACAACATGACTGCCACCCTGGAGCCCTCTGACAGCTTGGACAGGGATGGCCTTGTGGGGCTCCCTCAGTTCCTGCTGTGAGCCCAGATCGAGCCCCACCTGCCCAGGCACAGTGGGGCAGCTGCTGCCTCAGCATGTGCCCCCAGTGCCATCACAGGGCCACATGCCCCCCCACGGGTGGGGGGACGCAGTGTTCCTCCCGGCTCAGGGCAGGTGCTCCCCGCTCACCCGGGTGCCGCGGCACGTCCCGGGACACGCGGTAGTAGCGGTAGAACAGCTCCTTCCACAGGAACTCGTCGCGGGCCACGGCGCGCCACTGCTGGCACACGAGCCCCACCGAGAGCACGTCGGCGTGGTCCAGGTACAGGAAGATCTCGAACAGGACGGTGTCCGGCAGCCGGGGCCCGCCTGCGGCCATCGTGTCATTCTGCCGCCGCGCTGGGGCCGAGCGGGGTGCGAGGTCAGGGGACGGGGACCGCAGAGGCCCTCGGCCCGCCCGTGCCGTGCCCGGTATTCCCTGTTCCCGGTATCCCCGTCCCCCCCCTGTTCTCGGTATCCCGTTCCCCCCGTGCCGTTCCCGCTGTGTCCAGGTTCCCGGTATCCCCGTTCCCCCCGTGCCGTTCCCGCTGTGTCCCCGTTCCCGGTATCCCCGTTCCCCCCGTGCACTTCCCGTTGTGTCCCCGTTCCCGGTATTCCCGTTCCCCCCGTGCCGTTCCCGCTGTGTCCCCGTTCCCGGTATTCCCGTTCCCCCTGTGCAGTTCCCGCTGTGTCCCCGTTCCCGGTATTCCCGTTCCCCCCGTGCAGTTCCCGCTGTGCCCCCGTTCCCGGTATTCTCCGTGTTCCTGGGCCGTTCCCGCTGTCCCCGTTCCCCCCCGTTCCCGGTACTGCCGGTGTTCCCAGTCCCCCCGTGTCGTTCCCGCTGTCCCCGTTCTCCCCCGTTCCTGGTATTCCCGGTCCCCCCCGTTTCCAGTATTCCCCGTGTTCCCGGTCCCCCTCCGCACCTCGGCGGCTCCGCTGCCCCCGCCCCGTCCCCCAACTTCCGGCCGCCGCTCCGGGCGCGCCCCCGCCCGCCAATCAGGGCGCCGCGTCCCGCCGCAGCCCCGACAGATCGAACACAGAGCTCCCCGCCGTGCGCCAGGTGTAGCGAGCCGAGCGCGGCACGATCGCTCCCGCGGCCGCAGCGCTGCCCCGCCCGGCCTGACCAGGCCACGCCTCTGAGCCAGGCCCCGCCCCGTCGGCCCTGTCACGCCCCGCCTGAACAGGCTCCGCCCACCCCGGGACGGGCCCCGGGGTCGGTGCCTGGTCCCTCCTTCGGGTCCCGCTGCGGGCACCGCCTCCGGTCCTGACCCCGGCCCTGACCCCTGTCCTGTCCCCCCGGCCGTACCCGCCTGCCCCGCCGCCTCCCAGCACAGCGTCTAATGGCGGCCCTGCGCGCCCTCCTGCTCCTCGGGCTGTTCCTCACGGCGCGGGGGCAGCGGCCGAGGCGGCGGCGGCCGCCCCCTGCCCAAAGCCCGCTGGACAAGGTGGCGGCTCAGGAGGGGCTCAGCCTCCCCCAGGTGAGGGTTTGGGCCGGGACCCCGCAGTGGGGGGGGGGCTGCAGGGAGTGTGGGGGCTCCCGTTCCCCTCTGTTCCCCTCCAGGGCTGACCCCCAGTGCCCACCCAGACTCAGCCTCCCAGCCCGTCCCCCAACTCAAGCCCGTACACACAGCAGGGGTGGCAGAGCCCAGTTCAGCCCCAGCACTGCCCGCAGGGCTGCCCACGAGGCAGGTGCAGGGGCCGGAGCCTCGGAGGGACCCCCGTGCTTGCCCAGACAGACCCCGGCTGTGGGTGCAGCCGTCGTCGCTCTGAGGCTTGGGGTGAGCTTGGACTGCAGCATAAAGTGAGACCCAGCACACACCCAGGGTGGGACGGGGGTGCCCACAGCCCCATGGGCAGGTGCCTTAGACACCCCCACACAGCCCCCAGCCTATCCCCATGCCAGACTTCTCTCTGCCCTGCCATCCCACCCATCCAATCACAAAGGGCAGTCGTGTCCTGGGGACACCCCAAGGGACAGGCTGTGGGCAGAGGTGCCAAGTGAGGGGACAGTGGGTGCTCAGGGTGAGTGGGGGCACCCTGGGCTGATGGCTCTGTAGATGGTGCCACCCCTGTGCCATGCAGCTCGCAGGGATGTGGTTCCTGGTCAGCGTGGCCTCCCGCTGCAGCCACCTGGCAGAGCATAGCCACCAGCTGGAGGCCACGACAGTGATGGTGACCGTCCTGGACGGACAAAGCCTGGCCATCAGCACCCTCAGGAAGCTGTGAGTAACAGTGGGCAGGGGGGCCACAGGCAGGAACAGGGGTGCTGTAGGCAGGTCACAGCAGGACCGGTGCCCTGGGATGGGGGCGGGGGACGCTGGGTGGAATGGGAACTCTGCAGGCAAGTCAGAGCAGTGCTAGTGCCCTGGCCGCTGGCTCCAAGGAGGACAGAGCTGCCCCAGAGCAAAGTGTGGGTGGGATCCCCTCTGTGAAGTTTTGTAGTAGAAGCCCTGGCCACAGTGGTCACCCTGCTACCCCCAGCCACTGGCCTGGGGTGGGCTCAGGGTTAGGGACAGGCAGGCTGGTGAAACTGAGGCACGGGGTGCCTCCACAGGCCAGCCTGGGACTGGCTCTTGGGGCCACCCCAGGGGCAGCAGAGCTAAAGACAGGGATCTTCACATCTGTGGGCGCTTCCCCCGGCCTGACAGGCCCTGAGGGGCTGACCAGGCTCAGTGCTACAGGGACGGGGCAGGGACCCCCTCAAGTTCAGCAGGTTTTGGGGCTCAGCATCTCTCACAATGTCTTGACAGGGCTCTGGGACATCTCTTTCCCTGGGGAGGAAACAAAGTCCCAAGGAAACAGCATGTGTGCCCTGGCAGGCAGGGCGTTCAGAGACCTGGGGGGATCCTCCCCAGCCTGTGCTGACATCTCTTTGTCTTCCCGTGCAGGGATGGGATGTGCTGGGAAATCAGGCAGCGCTACCTCCCTGCCCAGGCCCCTGGACGCTTCCTGCTGAAGGGTGAGGGACACCAGGCTGGGGTGGCAGGGGAGCTGCTGGAGCCCCCCACTGCTCCTCTGGGCAGGGCTTTGGTACCAGTGTCCCTCTTCCCAATGCCCTCTCAGTATCCTACCACTGGGATCTCTAGGTGCCAGATACCATCACGGGTGATACCATGGGCTGGTGCCTCCTGGGGGAGCAATGGTGCCTGTGGGGCTGCCCCATTCTGGCCCTGATTTTTACCCCTGGTACACCTGGTTTATGATGAAACAATGCCCTGCATGGTACCAGGGCTAAGCAGGGTTAACCAGGACTCACTGGGCTCTCCTCTGTCCTTCCCAGGCCATGGGCACAGCAGCAAGGTGGATGTGGTGGTGGGTGAGATGGACCCCAGCAGCTTTGCCATCCTCTATTACCAGAAGGGCCGGAGCGTCTCTGTCAAGCTCTATGGTGGGTCAAGGCTCAGGGGCTTGTGGCAGGTGAAGGACAGGGGTGGGAAACCCATGCTGGGCTCAAGGGATGGCAGCTGGAGCCTCAGAGGACCCAAACATGCGAATGGGGTCTCCTGAAGGTCACTCCCCAGCTGGACAGTTGTCCCCAAAGGCTGAAGGGGGAGCTGGTAAGGGGGGAACTAGAAACCCACTTCTGTGAACTGAAAGACCCCCAGGGCCCTGAGCTTTGCGAAGGGACACAGGGGGCTTTGGGACAGGGCCAGGCAGGGCCCGAGGCCGCTGGCAGTGTCTCCCCCCATGCAGGACGGACCAGCCGGGTCAGCGACGCCGTCGCGGACAAGTTCGAACAGCACGTGAGGGCTGTGGGTCTCAGTGAGGATGTGACCTACTACTTCCCCACCTACGGTGAGTAGCACCTGGTCCCTGGGGAGCAGGGGACCCCGTGGCGGTGGCTGCACCCAGGGGCAGGGCCTAGCATCAGGGGCTGGGGTCCAGCCCCTCCAGTGTGGGGAGGGGGAGGTACATCCCCAGGGGTCTGAGCAGCTCATGGCCCCACAGCAGGGGCACATGTGGGGTCTGTCCTCATGCTGTGGCCACCCCAGGGGCAGAGATGCAAGGACCAGGGCTGTGCCTCACAGTGTCCTGGGGGTGTAGGGCGGGGGGTGCCAGGTCCCAGGGAGGGTGACCCCCCCAGGCTCTGTCTCTTGCAGGGTTTTGCGACTCCGCAGACGAGTTTCATGTCCTGGATGGTGAGTTGGGGATCCTGGGTGGTGCACTGGGACCCCCATGTGCTAGGCTTGGCCCCACACTGGGCACCAGTGGGGCGTGCCTGTCCTGGCTGGGGGCTGAGCACAGTGGGCCAGACCCACACCACACCACAGCTGTGTGGTCCTGCCCCAGGAGCATGGAGGCGCTGGCCTGGCAGGGGGTAGCCATGTCAGACCGTCCCTCAGGACAGGGTCTCTCTGTGCCTTTGTGTGGGGTGAGGAGGTGGCAGAGTCACCCAGGGTGGGCATGAGGTGCATCCTGGCAAAACAAACCCCATTTAACCCCTACATGGCTCACACTGGGCTTGATGGGTCTATATTGGTGTTTCCCGAGATGGTCTGGGATGGGGTGTCCTGGCACAGGGACACCCTGGGCTGAAGGCTGGGTCCCTGGAGACAGCTCCATCACTTGTCATTGGTGCTTGGGAAGGCAGAGGTGAGTCTCCAGGCCAGGTGCTAGGCTTGGACACCCCCCAGCCCCTCAGCACTTCTCTTCCTTCCAGAAACAAAGCTGTAGGTGCAGATGGAGTTGCCGGGGTTTCCCCAGAGCTCACCCCTCACCTCATTTAGCTGCCCATGGCCACGTGGGTCTGAGCCGTGCTTTGCTCATCCTCCTCTGCTGCACCACAGCCCTGGAGCCAGCTCTGGGGCTCTCCAGTGCCTCCAGCTGTGCTGGCAGCTGCATCCATCCTGGTCCTGCACCCTCTCAGTTTGTGTCACCCCTGTGCTCTGTGCACCACTGTCCTGCAGGAGCCAGCAACACCCCAATAAACACCTCAGAGAAGAGCCTTTGTCCAGGCCAGTCACCTCTTGGTCTGCCCCAGCCAGGCCAGCGCTGCCTCCATCCTGGGCTGCCAGTGCCTTGGAATCACAGCATCACGGAATATTCTGAGTTGGAGATGTGCTCCCACCTGGGTGGGTCCCAAGGGGGTGTTGGAGGACATGCAACCCCCTTCCAAACACCCCCCTCATCCTCTCCCTGAGCCCTGTCCCAGCTATGGGACAGCGAGGCAGGAGTTGTGGTGGTTCCTGGGATGTGGGGCACGTGGGTCTGGCTGGCTGGGGGCGAGGGAGCACCCGGCACTGAGGGCAACAGCATCATGCCTGGCGCCATGGGAGGTACAGACTTGGGGGGCACTGGGGACCAGCACAGCATCTGCCTTTTCCCCCAACAAGCTGAGATATCCCTCAGGGACCCCAGAGGAGGAAATCTCAGCCTCACAGCATTTCTCCTTCCCATCTCCAGGGCCTCCAGGGCAGGGAAACAGCCCATTCCCTTGCCCCAGCCCTGTGGAGCGCGTTCCCCGAGGGGAACCCCTGCCCACACAGCCAGCACCCCTTGGAGAGCCAGGCTGGGGGGTCTGGCAGGGCTTGGACCAGGGGTGCAATTAGGGGAGAGCCGCAGGGTTAATTCTGCAACCCCGTGTGGGACCCCTCTTCCCTGTGTGTGGAGCCTGGCGAGTGGTGCCCATTGCCATTGGCTTCGGGAGGGGACGGGGAACATCCCCACAGCAGGCAGGTGGGGGGTCCCAGCCCTCCACAGCCCCTGGGGCAGGCAGCAGCCCTCTGCCCCCAGCACTGGTGTTTTGCAATTGGAGCGGGAACTGGTAACACATGTTGTTTATCAGGGAATTATGTAAGGGACGCCACGTGATGTGCCCAGAGCCAGCCCTGTTCCCACCACTCACGTGGTGTCCCACACTCATAGCGGTGTCCAGCCATGCTCTTAGACCCCCCCCAGGCCACCACCTGAGACTGGCAGAGCCTGGTGTGGTGGATCCAGCTCACTTTCTGCCCTGTGCCCACCTGCACCCCAGGGTGGCTGCACTGTGGCAGGGCAATTGGAGGCAAGGGGAGAGCCCTGGGGAGCTGGGCTGGTCCCCAAGGAGCCCACACGTCCTGTGCCCACTGTCCCATCTCAGCCCAGCTGAGGTGGGGGCTAACACCCAGGTTGTGTCCAAGAGTCTGTGTCCAGCCACTGTGGGGACCCACAGCCTGGATACTCCATCCTGCCCCCAGCTCTGCTTATCCTGTGCCGTGCTGCTGTCAGTGCCCCCTTTGCCCCCACATGGCCCCACCTGCCCCCATGCTCCAGAGCTTGCACCCAGCATTGCCACTGAGGTCCTTGGGCTGGTTCCCAGCTTTGGCCTACCCAGGAGAGCTGGGAGAGTGGGCATCACCCAAGTATCCATCAGGCACCCCTTGCTGCCACCTGGGCAGGGAGCTGGGGGTACCCAGGCAGCAGGGGCGACTTTGTGTTCCTGCTGCGGTGCTGGGTGACAGTGACACCCCTGGGTGCTCCCTACCTCTGTGCCCGATGGAGAGAGCCCCCTGGGGAGGCTGAGTCCTAGCCCAGCATGCAGGGCCCCAGCCAGGCTCTTGTGATGCTCAGTCCTGCCTGGCTCAGCTTTTGTTTTGTTTTCATAAATCCATGGGGCCGGGCAGGCGCGGGGGTGCACAGGGCAGAGCGGCCTCACAGCGGGGCGTGGGGAAGGGAATGTACAGGGGGGCCTGCCAGGGGAAAAACAGCTGTTGTGAAAACATTCTCCTTACGTAAAGCACCTTGGCAGGGCCGTGCGGGGCTGGGGTTCTGCCCGGCATGGCCAGCCCTGCCCAAACCCTGCCATACCCACAGGTGCTGCTGCTGGCACCCAGCATACATCCCCTGCCCTCACTCTGCAGAGGGGGCCCCAGATTAAGGGGGGACATCTCAGCGCCTGCTGGTGACCCCAAACCAAGGGGGAGGGCATCTCCAGCCCCTCTTGGCAAAGGGTGCAGAGTGGTGGGGTGGGTGGGGTGTGAAACTCTGGGGTCCATCTGGCTGCATTCTGGTCCCCGTGGAGCTGAGCATCTGGGCTCCCCAACTTGCCAGTGGGATGAACCGGAGCTGCACCTTGGTGGGACACACCCCAAGGGTCCTGAGGCCAGCCCAGATGCTTCCTTGGGTGATGCAGGGACTTGAGTCGGGGCAAAGCAGGGGTTCCTACAGGAGTACGCGCAGGTGTCCCCAAGTCCCATGGGTCGGGTTGGGACCTGGCAGGCACTGGACATTCCCTCCACTTCACTGGAGCCCCTTTCTGAGTCCAGGTGAGGCTACCCTGTGCAGACTGGGCAGCCCCGGCCCCTGCCCATGGGCAGCCCCAGCTGCCTGCCCCGGCCCCGCACCGCTGGGGCCAGGGATGGCCGCCGCTCCGGCCGCGGGCTGTTTTCATTGCGGAGGAGTTTGGCTCCCCGGAGCAAACACGTCATATCAACAGGAGGGCTGGATTCTCAGGATCCCCTGCCTGCCCTTTGGCTTCGGCGCTCAGCCCTGCTCCAGCTTGCATAACGGCACGGGGGGAGGCAGGGTTGGCCCCTCGCGGGGGCCCCTGCACCGCCTGTCCATAAATAGGGGCTCGACGGACTCTCCAGCACTGCAGCGCTCTGCCTCCAGCTCTTGCTTGGCTCGGCTCAGCTCAGCTCGGCTCGGCTCGACCATGCAGGCCACGCTGCTCAGCGTCCTGGGGCTGGCCCTGCTTGGGGCACTGCATGCCCAGGACAGCATTCCCATCCAAGCCGACTTCCAGCAGGACAAGGTGACCCATCCCAGCAGGCATCACCTGCGTGGAGGTTTGGGGTGTTTTGGGGGATTCTTGCCCTGAAAATGTGTGGAGAGGGTGGTGCAGATGGATGTGGGGCCAGGCTGACACTGGGAGGGCAGGGCACTGGTGCCCACACAGCCCCCCATCCTGAGGACTTCCCAATACCTGGTTTTGGTGGCTCTGGAGGGGATCCAGCATCTCAGCTCCAGCCTGTGGGGCAGAACTATGGGTTAGATGTGGGTCTGAACTGCTGCTGTGCTGTAGAATGGGTGTGATTATTCAAGAGTCTTACAGAGAAGACTGAGAAAAGCAATCTCAGTCTGAGAGTAAGCATGGAGATGGGCCATGGAAACTACTCCCTGACAGAGACCCCAGCCAAGGGCCCCCAAAAAACAAGGGCTGCTCTGCTGAGGTGTCTCACACACCGCTCTGCCTCAGGAAGGGTCCTGGGGGGCCACGGCCACCTGAGGGGGATGATGGGGATGGAGGCACTTCCTGCAAGGGTAGGCATCTGGGATGTCCTGCAAGGGTGATCCCAGCACAGCCCCTCTCCGAGGCTGGCAGTTCCCTTTGGAGGGCACCATGCTGCTGGCCCCAGGGACTGGGCTAGGATGAGCCATGCTGGACTCAGGGTCCTGACCCCTCCTTGAGCCCCCAGATGGACCGAAATGGCATCTCGGAGCCAGACAGTCCTGTCACCTTCCCCAGTCTTGGAGCAAAGAGGAAGGAAACACCCAAGTGCTGGGCAGTGAAGGGCACGTCATGAAACAGGGATTTCCTGGCCTCTGGGTTTTGTGGTTACCAAGAGCTGTAGCAGCTCCCTGGGAATGAGGACCTCAGGACGCCATCCTGCTGTGGGGAATGGGCTGCCAGGGGAGAGAGACATGGCCTGGGCTGGGGCTGGTGGGGGGCTGAGGGGCAAGACAGGGTCTGCACCCAGCTGGGGCTGAGTGGAGGTTGTGTGCAGCTCACAGGGAGATGGTACAGCATTGGCCTGGCCTCCGACTCTAACTGGTTCAAGGAGAAGAGGCACCTAATGAAGATGTGCACCACTATCATCTCCACCACTGCAGATGGAAACCTGGAAGTCACTTCCACCTACCCCAAGTATGGGCATGGGGAGGGGGTGAGTGGGGAGGGGGTGCGAGGGGGGGAGGCACTGGTGCATCGCCCCACCACTCTGACATCCTTGTGCTGTGCTCATGCTGTGTGTGATCAAAGGGGTGACCAGTGTGTGACGAGGAACAGCCTTTACACCAAGACGGAGCAGCCGGGGCGGTTCAGCTACACCAGCACCCGTGAGTGCCCCCTGACCATGGGGCAGCCCTGCTGTCACTGTCCCTACTCCTGCCTTGGGGCAGATTTGGAGCCTGGGGCTGAGCCATGCTCCCCTGTCCCCCACAGGCTGGGGCAGCAAGCATGACATCCGTGTGGTGGAGACCAACTACGAGGAGTACGCCTTGGTGGCCACCCAGATCTCCAAGAGCACCGGCCCCTCCACCATGGTGCTGCTCTACAGTACGTCTGCTCTGCGCCCCCATGCTGTACACCCCCCAGGACTTCCTGGAATGTCTCTCTCTCTCCCACGGGAGAAGGGCAGCACCGTCTCCCAAGCTGGGGTGACCTCTGGGATAATGGCTGGGTCGGGACCCCCTTGCTGGGCTTCCCGTGCCCCCATGCTGGCAGGTATGGTGGGGCTGCCCCTCACCCTGCTCTCGGCTGCAGGCCGGACCAAGGAGCTGAGTCCTGAGCGCCTGGAGAGGTTCACCCAGTTCTCCAGGGAGCAGGGCCTGACAGATGATGAGATCCTCATCCTGCCCCAGACAGGTGAGGCTGGAGGCTGTGGGGAGCAGGGGGTGAGATACCCCAAGGGGGCTGAGAGGGAGGAGAACCTCCTGGCTTGTTCCTGCCTCAGTGTGGGGCCAGCCATGGGGTGCCCCCATACATGGTCCCTCGGAGGGGGCTGAGGACGATCTCCCCTTTTCTTCCCCGCACAGACAAATGCATGACAGATGCTGCCTAGGTAAGTCCTGCCTTCACTGGGGGTCAGACCAGCCCTGAGGGAGGGTCAGGGGTGTTCAGAGCCACTGCATCCCACAGAGCCCTCGCCAGCCCTTCCCCAGGCTGTTCCTCTCCTTACCCCTATGAGGGATTCCCCATCCTGACCCTGTGGGGTGCCTCAGGCCCTGGGTGGTGTGTGCTCACCCACTCAGTGTGGGGCTGGCCGGGCCAACGTCCCTGCATGTGTCACCCTGTCTCCCACAGCTCAGCTGTGCTCACCCCCCATCTCTTCCAGGTGATCCCACCAGCTGCTGCCGGCCAGAGCCCTGACAGTGCCGCAAGCTGGTGACCACCCTGTCCCGTCCCAACCCCAGTGCACCCCACAGCACTGCAGCAGCCTTCGCTCCCTGGCTTCACACCCCACACCTGTACCCCCATCCCCATTAAAGCCCACATAAAACCAACCCTCGTCTGCTGAGTTGTTGTGAGGAAGCCCCAGTGGGGCAATGGGGAGGGGGAAGTGTGGCTGGTGGGGCTGGGGCTTGGTGTCAGGGCTGACCCCAGCTTTTGGCCATGGGGCCACTGGGCTGGGGCCCTCTGTGCACTAGCAGCCCCACACTACGGTGCTGCCTGACCACCAAATATGCCCCGTCCCAAGCAAAGGGGTCCCTGAGGCTGGGACCTACTGGGGAGATCTGCTCCACTCTGCCCCCTTGGGCATCCTGGGCTCCCTCACCTTTCCTGCCTTGGTTCCCTACTGGAGAGCAGGCTGGCAGTGTGGGAATGGGATGACAGGCAATCATAGGGAGGTCTCCAAAAATTTGGGGAAGGATGGACATGAAGCAAAAGGACATCTGTGAGGGCTGGATGTGGCTTAGCTCTCACCACCCCCCTGGGCTCCATCCCATGAGCCTGGACCCTCTCCAGCAGCGGGGTCTGAGCCTGCTGCCACCAGCCTGGGAAGTCACCACCCCTTCTGGGGGCACCAGGCTGTGGCTCAACCTGGGCTAAAACCACCAGCACAACCATCTTCTGGCACTGAGGATCCTGAGGTGGGATCTGTCCCATCACTGCCAGACCCTGGGACCAGCAGGAACAGCTGCGAGGGGGGCCCTGGGGGCAACTCAGCTCCCCCCTCCCCAGACAGAGCAGCGGGCATGGGGCAGCACCGAGTCCCGGCATGCTCTGGCCAGGGTTTCACACAAGGCTGCATTCATTCGGGACTGGGCAACTGGGGGGGACAGGGCCAGCACTGTCACCTAACCCAGGTACAGGTTATCCCTGCTCTTGTATAACCTGTTGCATAAAGGCAGGGCAGGCAGGGGTGCTGCCAGCAGTGGGGGCTATCAAGGTGGGTGCAGCCTCTCCTGCCCACATCCACCCCCAGAGCGAGGATGACGGTGGCACTGCCCAGCCTGGCGCTGGCCCTGCTCTGCCTGCTGTGGGCAGGGGCCGAGGTCTCCGTGCAGCCAGACTTCGACACCGAGAAGGTAACAGCACAGGGTGCTGCCAGTCACGTTCTGCCTGGGCTGGAGGGGTTGGGTGGGGCAGGGGGCCTTTGCTGCACCCCCAGGGACCCCCTGGTCTCATCCCTGAGCTGACACCAGGGTAGTTTCCAGGAGAGCCTGTGAAAAAATGGGTTAGTTATGGCTGCTGTGTCCAGCACCAGCAGTGACCCCACTGAAGGGACACCAGCACCTGAGGCTGTGATGTCCCCAAGCATGTAGCACTTCCCCAGGGAACATGGACCAGATGCCTCTCCTGCCCTCCTGGCATGGGGCAGGGTAGGGTGTTCTGCGTGAAGGTAGCAGGCTGCCATGTTTCTTTGGCTGGTCGCCACAGAGGGTAGCAGGTCCCCCACTGCAAGTTGGCAGATTCCTACAACAGGCTGCCAGGTGGGGGACAGGTCCCCCTGGAAGGTAGCAGGTCCCCACAGCTTTCCCAAACCCCACTGGTGATGTCGTGCTGCAGTTTGCAGGGATGTGGTATGTCACAGCCACGGCTTCCAACTGCTCCATCTTCCTGAAGATGAAGGATGGGATGAAGTCGTCCATCACCACCATCAACTTCACACCAGAGGGGGATCTGGCCATGAAGTTGGTCTGGCCCCTGTGAGTGTCTGTCCTGCTCTCTGCATTCCCCGTGGGCCAGGGACTCTCCTCCCCACCATGGCAGCTCCCCCAGACCCACCGCCCCAGGGTGCCCAGTCCTGCCTGAACCCCAGTACACGCCCCAGGCAGGCTGGGCCACCCCACTGCCCTCCCTCGTGACATCCAGCCACGTTTGTCATTTCCACATTCCTTTTCCAGGCTGGACAAATGCCAAAAGTTTGAGCTGCTCTTCCAGCAGAGCAGGCAGGCAGGGCACTACATGGGTACGTGTGGTCAGGTGGGTCGGAGCCATGGGTACCCTGAAACAGAGGGTGGGCATCCCCAGCCCCCCATGCCTGGGGAGCAGCAGGAGGTGGGCTTGGCTGCTCTGCCTTCTCTGCTCAGCAAGGGGTCATGGTGAGGGTGGGCACCCAGCTCCATCACATCGCTCAGGGGGTCGGTCCCTCCTCATACTCCCCTCAGGCAATTTTGGGGCTCAAGCAGTGGGGCCCAGGAGGGCTCAGATTGTACCACATTGCCCGACTGGGCACCTCTGGTGTCCTTTAGCAGCACGAGAGAAGAGGGACCTGCTCGTGATGGAGACAGACTACGACCACTATGCCATCCTGCACGAGGCCCATCACAGCGAGAGAGAGCCCAGCACCACGCTGCAGCTCCTCAGTGGGTGTTGGAGCGGGGACAGGCACCCACAGCTCCGAGAAGGGATGGGGGCACCAATGGGGAGTGGGGGCTGGGCTCTCCACCACCATCCAGGGCCACCACCAGTACCCAATGTCCAGTACTCAGGGAATTAATTTTGGGGTGAATGAAACCTTTCACCAAAGATATCTCTGGTTGGTTGTGGGTTGAACCAGACCTCCTTGCAGTGTGCCAGCCCAGCTGTGGACCCCCAACCCTGCCAGCCACCCCAAAGCACCCCAGGCAGATGGGTCACTCATCCCAAGGGGCTTGTGCCCCTTTGCTGCCAGCCCAGGGCACTGTGGGTTGCCTGATGTCCACTCTGCACCTTCATGGCTTCACCTTAGCCCTTGTCTGGGGCCCAATCACTGCCCTGTGGTAGCTAGACTCCTGGGGTGGGGCTGGCTGCCAGGACCCCCTGCACTCACCAGCCCCCATTTTGCATGTCTGGCTGCAGCAAGGGAGCAGGATGTAAGTCCTCAGCTTCTGCAGAAGTTCACGGAGCTCATCCCCACCATGGGCCTGACCAAGGACATGCTGGCCATCCTGCCCAAGTCATGTGAGTGCCCTGAAGGCACGGGGTGGCACATGTGGCCCCTCTGTACGGGGACACTGTGGGGGGGTTCAGGGTGCTGCCCTCACTCAGCAGCACACTCACTCCTCTCTTTGCTTTCCAACAGACCAGTGCACCAAGACCATCAGGTGAGTGTGTCCAGGGGAAGCTTTGACTCACTCCCAGCATGGCCAGGGCTGAGCAGGCACTCGCGGCGCACTGGGGGCTCCCCACCTGCCTCGGCTTTGCCTCTGCGTCACCTCAGCTTTGCCCTGCTCTAACCACTCGTCTGTCTATCCTGTCTCTGTAGCTAAAGGGCCGTTGTGTCCTCCAGACTTGGTGGACACTGGGCTCTGATCCCCACTCTGTGGTGCCCCCTTCCCATCCTTCCCACTTGAACTCTGCCGGACCCCCTGCCCCACACCAGGATCACCCCTCGATCTCCTAAATAAATAGATGCAGAAGCTGTCCCAGAGCTCAGTGCTTTGTTGGTGGGAGCAGGGTTGCTGCCAGGGTCCCTAGGCACCCTGAGTGCAGTGGTCCTGGAGCTGACCCTTCCTGTCAGCCCCCCAGGGGTGTCAGGGGGCTCCTGTGCTGTGATGTTTGGTGTGCTCAACATGGGGAGGATGGGGAGCAGAGGGGATGGGGAAGGTGCAGCTGCCAGGGTAGGGGAGAATGGAGCTGGGGTGACCAGGGGTTGGCACAGCTTGGCTGGGGGGGGGCAGCAGCTCCAGGCAGACAGTGTTAAGCAGTCAGGCTGTCCAGCACTGCCTGCAGGGACACATGCAGGACACCACATTCCCTGCTCGGTCCCCTCCCAGGCCACCTAGCTGGGAGTGAAGCTGCACCATGGCTGCCCATGGCAGGCCTGGAACACCCATGCCTGTCTGCCACCCCCCTTGGTCCCCCATCTGCCCACTGACCAAAGTAGGACCATGCTGACACGAGCCCCACAGGCACTTTTCATCCCACTCCCGCCTCCTGTGGAGTGGAGGCAGGCCCTGGTCCCTCCCACTCCCTCCCTGCCTCAGGGTGGGGGTCCTTCAATGCCCAGGCAGGTGTGGGGCTGTGACCCCAGGAGCCTGACAGAGCAGGGGCACAGGGGACATCACACTGTGAGAAGGAGGGACACAGTCTCACAGTGACATGAACCCGTTCTTCTGCCTGCCCTGCTCCGGGTGCACCCTGCCTTGCAGGCCCTGAGCACCGCAGAGCAGGCGGGGAAGCCCGTGCAGGCACCACGAGTCAGGTTGTGCCAGCAGCATGTGGATGGTTGGGTTTTGGCAGGATCCCAGCGGCTGCCTCGGGGCAGGTTCCAGCCTGGCCAGAAGGACGGGTCACCGTGCCCCTTGGTGGGTAATGGTGCTGCCCCTGGAGCCTGTGCCGGGAAGAACCTCCTGCTCCTCCCAGCAGCCTTCCGGCAGCTAGTTGGAAAACAACAGCTCGCTTTGTTCTTTCACAATCCACTAAAGAAATGGGGAAAATCCCAAATTTCAGCAGTGGTGCAACAGTTCCTGTAACCCTGTTTTGGGGCTGGCAGGCACTTCTCCCCTGCCCCGGGGGTTTGTTCACCCCTGGCTGACTCCTGCCCTTCCGAATCCCCTCCCCCCTCCCCCCCCCCACCGTTCCTTGCCCAAGCCAATCCCAACAGCGCTGCCGCGGCTCCGCATGCAGCAGCGGGGTGTGTGGATCGGAGTGGGGGGAGGGGGGGAAGCACTGAGATATAAATGCGGCAGCCCCAGCACCACTCCTCATCCCACTGCTGAAGCCAGAGGAGCTAAGGTGACATGAGGACCGTGGGGCTGAGCCTGGGCCTGGCCCTGCTCTGCTTGCTGCATGTGGAGGCTGAGGACCTCGAGGCTGGGGAGTTGGACACGAGCAAGGTGATCTGCAGCATCCCGGGAACAGAAGGTGGGAGGGTGGACTCTGGTCACCAGCAGTCAGGGATGACTGTAGAGGTGTTTTGGTACTGGGAACAGCTGGGGATACTGCAGCCACCATTGCTTTGCTGTCACACCCAGGTGAGGGTGGTCACCCAGCTCCAGCATAAGTGTCCCTAAGGAGACTTTGTTGCCTGGAAGGGATGTGGGTGTCCCATGGACTGAGAGTGTCCTGCCTTGATCCCTGAGGAGGTGACACTCCCAATTGCTCCCACAGACTCACAGTCTGCTCTTGCTACCAGATTGCAGGGAAATGGTACATCACTGCTATGGCCTCCGACTCCGAGAGCTACCTCCAAAGGAAGGACCAGCTGAAGATGGCAATGGCCAGCATCGAGGTCCTGGGGAAGGACCTGAAGGTCTCCTTTGCAATTCCCACGTAAGTCCCACATGTTTTACTTTCAGGTTTCACTGACCAACCTCCTCTCTTGACCTTCATTGATGGGTCCCCACCTGAGTGCACCCACCAAAGACCTGACCAGGGGGTGAGGCAGGACCACTAGGGGCTCAGGACGGCTGTTGGCACCCCTTCTTCAGGGCAGACTCAGGGCAGCGCCAGGCAGGACCCATCAGAGGGTGGGATGCTCTACTGCTGAGGGATGCAGAGGGGTAATAAGGGACCCTATGGTTGAAACCTTCCTGGCAGTACCAGCCTTATCCCAGAAGCTCAGAGCATGAACAAGGGCATGGATGATCCCCAGGTACCAGCACTGTCCCCTGCCAGCCCAGGTGCCCATTGCTCCAAGGGTGGTGGTATCTATCCTCTCCTGCCCCCCCCTCCATACCATCTCATCCCTGAACAGCAAGTCCCACTTTCGGGGTAGCTACTCCAGAGCAGGGGAGGGAAAAGGAGTCACTTCACTGCATGCTGGAGCATCCTTCCCTGTTTTGCAGCCCAGGGAGATGTATGAAATTTGAGTCGATCTACAAACCAACAAGCATTCCGGGTGAATACTACAGCTCTGGTGAGTGGGCGGAGCCTGGCTCTTGGGGCAGCGGGGAGGCACGTCCCATCATCCCTGTCTGAAGCAGCTGGTTGTTCCTGGTGACATGGCCCTTAGGACTGCCTGCCTCTCCTGGGTCCTGGGTGGGACATCCCTCTGTGTCCAGGGTGCCACATCCCTCTGTGTCCAGGTGCCAGCTGCACTCCAGGGTCAGTCCGTGTCAGGGCTGGTGACACAGCAGATGGCAGAACCCCCCAAATCCTCCCTCTGGGATAAACACATTCACACCCAGCTTAAACCCTGGGGAAAAGCAGGTTCATTCTGCCAAGGGGCTGTAAGTGAATGTTCCCAGAGGATGAAGCAAGGGGTTGTTTCCCACCATCCCCACCCCAAGGGTCAGTCTGACACTGGCCAGCAGCCTGCAGTGACCATCCTTGGCCCTTCCTGCCCTCACCTATCCACCCCTCTGCTCTGCTGCAGTCTGTGGGCTCCCCCAGGCTTTCAGAGGAGCCTTAGCAAGAGGGAAAACCAGGACGGAGAGACACCGAGGAAAGACAGACTGGGTGGGCTTTACACTCTTATAGCCCCTTTGCGGCATGGGGGTTTCCAGGAGGAGGTAATTAATTTTTCTCCATGTCCTTTTGCAGACAGAGGCAATAAGACAGCACAGCTGGTGGATACCGATGGCAGGACCTATGTGATTATCTTTGCCACCAGAGAGAAGGAGGGGAAGATCTTGCATATGCTGAGACTCTACAGTGCGTAGCCAGCGGTGCTGCAACAGGGGTGAACCACTCAGAGGTGTCAGGGTGCCTGCAGGGTCCTGAGAGGCCAGGAGTCAGGGGGCAGACCCCCTCCTCACTTCTGCCCTGGTGGGGCACAGGAGCAAGGCTGGGGCTGCCGTGTGCCTCTCATGTGGCAGGGAAGAAATAGCGATTTGGGGTGGAGGGGAGGCTGGGGCTCAGGCTCCTGCACTGTGCTGGGAGTCCGTGGCCTTGGGTAAGTCGTGTGGTGAAACAGAGTGAAGAGTGGGAGTTCTGCTGCAAGGTGGGGCAGAAACAGCAGGGACACGAACCTCTGCCTTGTCTTGTCCCCTGGGTGGGGTGTCTCATGTGTCTCTCTAGGACCTCTACCAGTGGCCTTCAGCCTTCTTCCAGGGACTGCCATGCATCCCATCCTTGTGCTCGCCAGATGCCCAGAAGATGCAGGGACAGGCACATCCTGGAGCTAACTCATGTCTTTGTCTTTAGGCAGAACCCGGTGGGTGAGACCCAGAATCACAGACCTGTTCAAGACGTTTGCCAAGATGGAGGGCTTCACGGACGAGATGATCTGGATACTACCCAGGCAGGGTGAGCACTGCCCAGGGGCGATACAGGGACCTGCAGGCTGGGATCACTCAGTCTATCACTGCCACCACTTTGTGGTCTGAGCTGGCACGAGAGAGCGCTGGCAACCAGAGGTGCTCTGGCTTGGCACACTGTGGCTTTCTCCTTGCTCAAGTTCATTCTGGGTTGTCTATTTTGGGTGCTAAATCGGGCTAGTCAGACCACAGCACCGGATTCAGGCTTTCTCTTTACTTTCACAGACGAATGCAGACTTGATGGACCATAGGTGAGTTGCTGCAGTGCAACATGGTGTTTGCAATGTCCTCCTCTGGAAACTGTCCCTCTTGGTGCCCCAGCAAGGACCACCAAGAACTCTTTGAATTCCTCTGAGTTTGAGCTGTTTGAACCTGTGCTGGAGCTTGTACTCAGGTAGGACCATTCCCTTGGGTGCTCCTCTGCAGTGGGGACCCCCAGGGAGCAGTGCCCGGCACTGAACAAGGTCATGTGAGCCAAAACCACCGCATCGGTGAAGAACCAGTTGCACAGCCCCTCCAGCAGTGAGGGCCAGGACACCTGGCTCCTGCCAAAGGGACCTTGGGCTCATGGACCTGCAAACCTGGCCAGAGTGGGTTGGTGTCTCACCGCACGAAACGTGCTTGCTGTTGGCCCACCCTGGCATGTGCTTTGCCACCACACCAATACACGCACAGCTGTAGGGGTTAACTAGAAATCCATTGCTGGACGTGGCTCACCCTACAGAGATGGGGAGAACTGGAGAAGAACTCAGTGATCTCGATGGAGAGCCCCACTTGGCCTTGCCTTACTCAGCCTGCCTCTCCTGGATGTTTTCCAGGAAACGTGGGCTGGCTCGTGGATGCTCCTCCCAAGCAATGCAAGACCCACACTTCGAAGCTCCAGGTTGCTGTTCCACCAGCCCTCTTCCGAGCTCCGTGGTCAAGGCTTTGACACAATCCCTGCTCCTCCAGCACACAGTCCCTGCTTTTTGCCAAATAAAGAGAAACTTAACCCAGATCTTGGTGTAGCTGTCTGAGGAGAATCCAGGGTTCCGGGATGTGTGGTCCCCCACTGTTGTCCTCCCAGGGGCTGTGAATGGTGAGCAGCCAGGAGTGATCCCAGGCTGAGCTCACCCAAGTGAGGGCAGTTTCAGACCCCCAGGATTTTCCCTCCTGGGTGCCTCCCATTAGGCAGGACCAGGCCAGGTAGAGGTGAGGCAATGAGTGCAATGAGGCTGGGAATCCCGTGGGCATGAGAGGCTGCATGGAGAAAGGCCACAGAGAGTGAGGTTGGAGTTTGGAAGGCTGCACCCACTCCCACCATCCATCACCTCCCCTCCTCTGGCTCTGCTGTGACTGCAACACTCTGCTCCTCAGGAGCCCCGGGAGCTTGTCCACCAGCTCAGACTGAGTCAAGGCAGCACAAGACTCAGATTTGGGACCTCTCAGCCCCATGGTGCTACAGTCTGAATCCTCTGGACACAAACCTGGAGAGATGCATGTGGTTTCTGCCCCTGAGCACCACACAGAGAAAGCCCCCACTGGAGCTAGAGTACTTGGTGGTGGCAGTTACCAGAGAAGCTGTATCTGCACCATCCCTGGAAGTGTCCAAGGCCAAGCTGGACGGGGCTTGGAGCAACCTGGGCTAGTGGAAAGTGTCCCTGCCCATCCATGGACAGGTAGTAGAATGAGATGAGTGTTAAAGTCTCTTCCAATCCAAACTCTTTTTTGATTCCTACTCCCACAGACAAGAAATTACATTTGGGAAATCGTCTCTCCTGACTCTGAGGATCGCAAGAGTGGGACGCATCCCAGCAGCAGCAAGACAAGGGACCTCACTGGGACTTCCCAACCCAGTGCCATCTCCTCCCTCTTGGGAAGGAGCCCAGTGTTTCCAGCAGGAATTCTCCCCAGAAGTTTGGACTGGAACAGTTCAGCATTTGCTGCACTCCTAGGACTGCCCAGCCCACATGCAACTTTGCCTCCAGGCTTGTTTTTGGTACATGCATTGATGCCGATGAAAACATCCTGCTGCCAGCAACGCCCTTCGCCACGGGCTCTGTGTGAGAGGGAGTCCCAGTGTCTCCACATCATGTTCCACCCAAACGTTTCCTTCCTGCCGCGTGCAGGTATCACCTGCCAGAGAGCAGTGAGATAATTGCTCTTTGGCACTTTCCTTTTGTCTGTCTATTTTCTTCCCATGTCCCAGAGCACACAAGCTGACAGTTCAGATATTTTTTGGGTGTGAGTTCCTGCCATGCAGAGCAGGTGGTGGGTCCCCATGCACCTCTCCATAGTCCCTCAAGCCTGTCCCTGTCTTCACTGCTCATCCAATGCTCCTTTATCCCCTCAGCAAACCTGGCCAGATGTCATCAATCTGATAACAAGGGACTTTTCTTTCACTGAATATTTCTAAGGACTTCCTGGGATGAGGCTCCTTGGTGGCATCCTGCGGTAAGGAGCTTTACCACCCACCGCTGCTCTCCCTTTGGCTTGCTGTAGTGGTTCCATCTTCAGCTCCTCAGCCAGGGTCTCTGGGAGCACACCAGGGGAACGGCTGGCAGGGACCACGTTAGTGCAGTGGGGATCAGACCAGGCACCAGGTTCCCAAACACTGGTGGAGAGAGTAGAGGGGTGCTGGGGCAAGGGAGGTTCTAGGTTAGCCTTTGATGGCTGAGGAACAGTTTGAGACTTGCAGCTCATGGCTACTGTGATGCAAGATCATCTGCTCTATTCATGCTCCTCATGCTGTTCCAGATCTTAAATCTTTGACAAGCCTCCCCGTCCTTCCAGCTGCTCCCCTCACGCTTCTCTCTCCCTCCCCTGTTCAAGCCATGTTCCAGCTAGGGCTGCCTGGCCAGACCTGGACCTCCACCTCACTGAAATGGTGGGAGTATAGCTGAGGTTTACATGGTGCCTTTTTCTGTTCCCTGATCTTCTCCTAATGTCTCCTCATGCTGCCCCCTTTGGCACCTGCTGTACATGGATGAGATGTTTCACAAGACATCTGTCAGTCAGCACAGTGGCCTCCCTGGGTGACCTTCTTCCCTTTCTCTCAGCCACTGTTTACTGTGTGGATGACCAAGCACTGGTACGGGCTCCCCAGAGAGGTTGTGGAGTCACTTTGGGGATACTCAAAACCTGTCTGGACACAATCCTGAGTGACTGCTCCAGGGGACTCTTCTTGAGGAAGGAGGTTTGGACTGGATGACCCCCTGTGGTTCCTTCCAGGCTGAACCATTCTGTGATTTATCCCAGTGAGATCTGCCTCTCTAGCCTATGGCAGCTTGTCCCCTGTGAGCTTTGATAAAGACTCTTCCAGCTGACCAGGGAATGTCCAACACCCATGTCTTGCTGACTCCTCCAGAGAGGTGTATTTCTGAGGTGTGATTTTCCTGTGCAAAACTTGAATTTAGTCTGTCCTGTGACATACTTTGCCCAGACATCAACCAAGTCTGGCATTAATTACAGCCTTCGTATCTTCCACACTGCATAGCAGACCTACTCATGTGTCATCCTTTAGCTCTGACCACCTCTGCAGAGGCTGCCGTGTTCGCTTCTCGTCTGGTGAAAACTAGAGGTATCACAGGCGAGTCTAAGCGGCACGTGGCATCCTGCAGTGATGTCTGAGTTTCATATCTGACTGGAAATGTCATCTCCTCAGTCTTACTACTCACTTGCCCTTCTGCATTGGTAGGACAGAACTTTTCAAGCGTTTGCAGAGGAGATCGTCCATCCTGGGAATCCACCAAAGCTCCTCCTTGGACAAGGTGGATGCAGAGTTTTCTATCACCAGGATGCAGGTTTTCTATCACCTTATTTTCTTTGAATACTCACTCTGAATTTAACTAGCTACCTTTAAACATTTTCTGGTGTTAAATTCCTGCTGCCAAAGCCTTTGAAGAATGTGCCGATGTCATTCCCCAGAGCAGAGCAGCAAGGCACCGAATTCTGATGTCTTTGTTGTTCGTCTTACCTTGTTGCCTTTGGCTGCTTTCAGTAAGTTAAAGTTTATGCTATTTCTAATCAGCTTCTTTAAATTGCTGTAATCGTGCTGGCTTCCATTTAGACTTCCCAATGTTCTTTAGGGTTTGTATTTTCTAATATCAGCTTAAGTACTCAGAGGGACGCTAAGCTGATCTTTCCAGACAATCTCTGTGCCATATGTAATAGTTAATCCTCTCAACTTTTCATTTTTTCCTCTTTTAAAGATGAAATGTGACTGTGTGGGATCATCTCTGGTTCTAAGAGTTGCAGTGGTTGGCATGAGAATGATGCTTTGATTTCGGTCCCTGAACCAGGTCCCACTTGCTGCTCAGGACCTGTGGGCTCCTAGCCATCCCAAAAAAACCCCTGAACCCATGAGTACCCAACCAACCCGCCTGGAGCAGCCATGTCTTAGAGCCTCCTGGACGCATGTGATGGCTGCCAGCACCACTGTCACCAGCTAGTGGGATGGTCACCACAGCAGGAGTCACTCCAGTGATATACAGACATCAGGTGTTGTCCATTTGCATTGGATGGTGCAGAGTGAGACCATGGGGTTCTCCAAGTGCCACTGGCCTTGGAATCTGGTGGGCGTGAGCCCAGAAGAACTTTTCCCCTTTCAAAATACACCCAGGAGTACATTGAAATCACCCTGGTTTCCCAAGCCACTGGTGCTGCCAGACACACTGTCGTGAAGAGAGGAAGCATCTTGTCAAGCTGTGCAGGTGCTGAGTCACCAGTGTCCCCAACAGCTGTGTGGGGTGAGTGCTTGAGGTTAGAAGAGATTTAGGATGGAGAAGAGGAGTCAGCCCCATGCTGGGGTCTCTGCCTGCTCTGCTCCCTGCCCCTCTCCCGTGACCAGCAGTCGTGGGTGTCCTTGCTGTCCCTCTCACAACCTAGCAGCCAGATGAGCACTGAGGTGCCTGGTACATGTGTCAAAGTACGCAGCCTCACAGCTCACCTGCAGGCAGCATGGCAGGAGTCCTGCCTCTACTGCAAACATGGTGCTGCCCCCCTACAGGCATGCCCTTCATCCACTTGTTCCACAGCCTAGTTCCAGGATGTGTCTCTCCATGCACAGCAAGGCTGTAGAGCTGGCCTGTGCTTCACTTAAGCCTGCCTCAAGCTCACTTGACTCACTAGATTTGATTGCAAGTCAAATGCAATTTAATTAGCAGAAAGGCAAACAGCTCCTGCCAATGACTGGCTGATCATTCCCTAATGACTATCAGATCAGCAGATGTAATTGCAAAGCCCTACAGTTATCGGGAAATGAAATGAAGATGCCACTTGCATCCCACTCAGACAGTGCCTCTGACATCTCCTCCTGCCGTGGCTCGTGGCTCGTGGGCTGGGGAGTTTCTGCGGGGGGGAGCATATCCCTCTGCACCCTTCACCTCCCAGTAAAGCAACCAGGGCCAGAGAAGCCAACCTGGTTTTCTGGTAGCCCAGACTGTGGTGGTGTCCTGGGGACACCAGCTCTTTGGAATGCCCCGGATTCTGGAGAGGTCACAGGGCACAGGGAGGGAGATGGGCATGGGTGCCCTATCCAGGGGTTTTGTGCTCAGTCTGTGCATGTGACATCCTCCCAGCGAGCCAGCCACGTAATTCTCCACCTCTGCTTCATTAAACCAACTCAAAGGCTCTGTGAACATCTGTCCTAGTTAGGACAGCTGAGACCAGTTCATCACTGGATGGGTGTAACCCAAAACTGTGTATTCTATAGCCTTCCATGCCATTTCCCAGAAGCTGTTATCAATGAACCATTTACACTATCTGCACACAGAGCCTGACTCCTCAGGCTATAAACTAGGTGCTAAGAGGCCTGCCAGATAGGAGTTGCTCTTGTCCTCACACCCATTAAGGAATCCCCCGCCCTGAGGGAGGTACTGGGCATTCCTGCCTGAACTGGAGGATATATAATCTTGGAGTCTTGGGACCTTTTTAACCACTTGTGGGATCCAGAGGAAGACTGCAGATCACCGCTCTCAACCAGACTGCAGACCACCATTCTCAACCAGACTGCAATCACCACTTTTCAACCAGACTGCAACCATCACTCTCGACCGGACTGCAATCACCACTCTTGACCAGACTGCAACAGCACTCTCACCAACAGGTTTTCCCCTCTCCTTTTCCTTTGGACTCAGGGGGCCCAAAGAACACCACTCTGTTCATGCCCCAGGGTGCTGGGTTATATATTTGGGTTTTGTGGGTTAAAACCAATTGTTTGTCTGTATAATCGTACTTATTGTATTATTTTATTAAATTGTTATTCTGACTTATAATCTCTCTTTTGAGTTGAGTTCATTTCCCCTGCTGGTTTACCTTTAAACCAGCACAACACCAAATTATATTTTTAGCTGCGGTTTGCATATTTCCTTTCTCTTTTCTGTTTGCATGCTCAACTTCCCAAACCTGCCCAGCTGCAGGAACCAGCCTATCGGCGGAGGGGATATAGATAAATTGTGCACAGACCAATAGGATCGACAAAATGTCCGATTTATTACAAGAAGGATACTCATTACATACTGTTTCTACACCCTTACACGTGATTCTTCTTCACACAGCACTGGATACATAAGAGAAACATACTTTGTTGTCCAGTGTTAATTGGAGCATCGCAGGTGTCCATAAGAGATGAAAAAACTTGTTTAGCTTTCTAAGACTCCTCCTTGACCTCAGCAGGGAGCCTTCTTTGTTCTAGCTTCAGAGCTTGAATCCATGTTAGCTACGCAGCAGTTTTTACTGTCTGCACCCAGCCATGCCAAGGCAAGGCCTACAGAAATGCAGGGAAAATTGTTCACACACAATCTTTCTTCTCCCAACACCAGCCCACCTTACTTCTCCCAATTTCTGTTTGTTCACAGCTGCAGCCACCAATCTTCCCCTATTGATCTTCCCATTTACACCATAGAGCATTGACTCATGCCTACTCGAGCTGAAGTTTTTTTCCCAAATAATTCTAAAAACAACCTATTTTTCAGGAACAGGTACAAAACCCCTACCGCATCACTTCATGCTGGTGAAAAATTATGTTGTTCTCATATCCAAGGATGTCTGGAATGACCATTGCAGACAAGGCTGTGATTATAGCACCTCCACCCCTCCAGAGAATTACTCTTCCTGGAAGGATTTCCCTCCCAGGGCTTTGTCCTCACCCCAAGCTGGCTGGGAGATCTGTGACAGGTTTCAGCACCATCCAGGCAGACATCCGTTTCCTTCCTTCCCAAGGCAGTGTAGGTCCAGGAAGATCTGATGGTGGTGACTTTCAATGTTTTTTGCTGAGCTGCCCTCCCTCCTCAACTCCCACTCCTACGCCCTCCTCCTGAGTCCTCCATCACCTCTGCCCTGGTCACACCAGCTGTTTCTCTGACCTCTGGAAACCTCTGCTGCCATGGGAATCTTCATGGAGTAGTTTGAGTTGCTCTTGTCATGGTTACAGGAGGTTTTTTATTTTATTCCCTTTCCCAACGTGGTTTTGGAGGGACTGTGTCTTTAAGAATGAATTCCCCACCCCTGCTGGAGCTGGGCAGGGGGAAAAGAAAAAGGCCTGGTGGAAAATAGAGCTCTTGTGCTTCTCCAGGACCATGTGGGCCTGGGCTGGTGCCTGGGGAGTCCATGTGGAATTGCTGCCCGTGCCAGGAACCCCTGCCATCACCTGGACCGCCACTACCACTCGCCCTCTGCCACAGATGGGGAGAAACAAAAGTGAGGCAGACCTAAGGCACACTGTGTGGGACCAACGCGGCCTCCCAGGACTGCCACCCGCCCATGCCAGGACCACCACTGCTGTCCAGGACTGCCACCACTGTCCGAGACCGCCACCACTGCCAGGGAATGCCACTGCTGCCAGGGACTGCCACCACTGCCAGGGACTGCCACCACTGCCAGGGACCACCACCACTGCTAGGGACTGCCACAGCTGCCAGGGACTGCTACCGCTGCCAGGGAATGCCACCGCTGCCCAGGACCGCCACCGCTGCCAGGGACCACCACCACTGCCAGGGACTGCCACAGCTGCTAGGGACTGCCACAGCTGCCAGGGACTGCCACCACTGCCAGGGACAGCCACTACTGCTGCTTGGCCACTGCCCAGCCACGCCAGGCAGGGCAGCACCAGTGCCGGAGGCAGCACGTGGCAGGGAACAAAGAGGCTCCAGACTAACGCCGCTGCTACAGTCAAGACCTGAACGTGACATAAAGTGGGCAGTTTAATAGTATAGCTCCTTATGAGCAACACAGTTTTCCTGGCTTTTTGCTTTTGCCCCTTTTTTGCGTTGGTTTTTTTGTTTGGTTGAGCAGAGGGGGCAGGGAGGACCCTCTGCCATTTTTTCCCCTTTGTTCCAGGGGGGCCACATGGGATGGTGAATGCCCCTTTTTGTGGGTAAGCCTATTCCTTTGTATCTTCGTGGCTGCTGCTATTTCCCTGTCAGAAAACTGTTATTTTTTAACTTATATCTCCTCATATTTTGTCTCTCTGTATTGGTAGGAAATAAAAGGGGAAGGAGTTCGTTTTATTGGAGTTCCCACCCCAAAATTTGTCCTTAAACCAAGACACTCTACACCATCTTTGCACAAGGCCAGCATTGTTTGTGATATTTCCTATTAGCCAGAGGAGATACCAGCCCATACCGCTCTCCCAGCTGCTCTTATCCCCCAGGTCCTTCCTGTCTCTCTGAGGATTCACTTTTGTTTGTCAGCTTCTACTCCTCCATCACAACCCAAACTAGCAAGTAGAGTACACGCCTCTCCTTCAACCTTCATTCCTTTTGTGGTGCAAAGCCTGGCATCACATCCCTGAATGCTTCTCCCATCCTGCTGGCACACCTCCTTGGATTGAGTCCATGGATGCTCCCAGGTGCTCAGAGAACCTGAGCAGCTGAGCTTCTGAGGTTGCTCCTCCTCCCTCCTTGCTCACACACATCCACCCAGCTGCTGGGCACCAGGACAAATCCACAGCCCACCCTGGCCCTCTGCATTGTGGAGCACATCTTCAGCATGGAAATGTTGTCCTTGTTCCCTCTTGGAGTGCAATGTCATTTGAAAGTACTTAATCCTCTCAGCCTGGCATCCAACTCCTCTTGGCTCCTAGGAGATGCTCCCACCCTTCTCTCTGGAAGGACCTGGTGATAGCTCAGTCAGCAACAGCAGGTTCCTGCAGGCTTTTGTGAATGGCTGATCATGTCCTGGCTGCTCCTCCTCCAAGCTTTAGATTCACACTCACAATCTTCTGCATCTCATCTTCCTTTACTCCTGAGCTCCAGCTTCCCATTAGACCCAGAGTCTTCCCTTTTCCTGCATGCTAATATCTCTGCTTTTCCTTACCATCCTCGAGCCTGATGGAACTGCATTTCTGGTCCTCCTGTGATCTCTCAGACACTCAGAGGTCCCTCCCTTGTGTTGTTTTCTCAGGGTGACCATGAAGCTGACATCCCCAGTGCAGTATTGGCCAGAAGGAACCTTCTCTGTCCTACATATAAACATTGTTTATTTTTTTGAGGTCTGCTTCCATGATCTGTGACAGAGAGGGCAAGCAGGAGACCTTTCTGTATCTTCACTAAAGGTGTAAACACAATTTGTTCCCAGCAGCAGCTGTTCAAGCAGTCTCCAACCTGTGGGATCTTTAGACCAATCTCCTGTTGCAGGTCAGGAAACCTGGAAGGAGGAGAGGAACTACTCTCGTCTGCTTTTGTTTAATAGTCCCTGGGATCCTTACTGATCACAGAGGTGAGGTCCCAGCTCTCTCTGGTGTCCTTCAGGTGACACAGAGTTGGGAGTTGCCTTAAGGATTGAAGCCCCATGGGCTCAGACCTGCCACCTGCCCCCACAGTTGTACTACCACCACGCCTCTGGATCAAGGTGTGGGCAGTGCCTGGACAGTGGCGCAGCTTCAGCTCACTAGACAGCAGATCCAAGGGCTGGTGATTCCCCACGGCAAGGGTGAGCACTCCCCTTCCTTCTACCTCTCCTTATCTCCAGCTCTTCCGGTAGATGAGCCCCAAGCCCCTGCAGCAGGAACATCTCGGTGCCCCCACCATGTTCCTTCTCTTGGAACTTTCCAGTGTCAATGGAGGAGAGATAAACCCCTGCCCATTCTTCTCGCTCATTTACCTGATGATGGTGCTGGGGAACCTGCTCATTATCACCCTTGTCCGCTGAATGTGCACCTGTACTCCCTCATGTATTTTTTCCTGGGCCGCCTCTCCTTCCTGGATATCTGCTGTTCCGCCACACCCCTCCCTAAGATCCTTGGAGACTCCTTCTCGTCACAGAAGACCACCTCCTTTGTGGTCTGCATCACTCAGATGTACTTCTTCCTTGGCTTTGGAGGCTCTGGGTGCCCACTGCTGGCTGCCATGGCTCAGGACCAGTCATGGCCATCTGCCTCCACTACCTGGCACTGATGAGCAAGAGGATGTGTCACTGCTTGGTGGCTGAACAGCTCCTTCTCGTCTCTGATCCAGGCCTGCCCCCAGCCCACTTGTCCTTCTGTGGGTCCAACGTGAGCGACCACTTGCTCTGCGACCACTTTGTGCTGCGGGCCTCCTGCAGCCCCACACTGTCCTCAGCACAGCCGCCTTGTACACTCTGGCTGAGACCCCTGCGATGGGCTCTTTACTTCTCACTCTTGTGTTGTACGTTCACATCTTTGGAGCTGTCCTGCAACAGGGAGCAGGGACACAGAGAACCTTTGCTGTCTGCACCTCGCTCCTCGCCATAGTGTCCCTGTTCTTCACAGGGACTGGGACCATTTGATACCTAGTGCCTCACTCCAGCAGCTCCAAGGAGACAGACATGGTCCTTGCCCTGCTCTATGCCATTGTGACCACCATGCTCAACCCCATCATCTACAGCTTGAGAAACAGCAAGGTCAAAGGGGCCATCAGGAGAGACCTGTGCTGGGGTGTCTTACAGACGTCCACCAAGGGTGCAGTCATCACTGCTGAGCAACCCCCACCCTCCCTGTGACAGGGACAGGCTCCGGTGACCCAAGACACAGGAAGAGCCTGGGGGTCCCAGTCAGGCAGTGCCAGTGAGGGCACAGCTGGCAGCTTCTCGCTTCCCTTCACAAGCACATCCAACACTCAGACACATTATTACCCATGAGGACCTGGGGGCTGGGTCCCTAGTTCACAGCATCATCTGC
This sequence comes from Corapipo altera, assembly GCF_003945725.1. Classification (NCBI taxonomy): domain Eukaryota; kingdom Metazoa; phylum Chordata; class Aves; order Passeriformes; family Pipridae; genus Corapipo; species Corapipo altera. The sequence goes on from NW_020885000.1 coordinate 894,205, forward strand.
CTCTGTGACTGAAAGCCCCCACACCGCTGACTCGGACTCCCAGTGCCAGCTTCAGAGAGCCTGGCTCTGCAGATATGGTCTGAAACAAATGAGCTGGGTCTCATCCCATTCCAAGAGCCAGGTACCATCCACCCATTGCACAGCTCTTCAGTCTCTCAGAGGGGTGGCAGAAGGATGGCACACAGTGTCCTCTGGAATAGACTAGGCCTAAGAAATAGATACTGCCCAGACGGATAAGCTGTGCTGGCTGTCCATATGTTGCCTTTGGTGTGCTGGCGCCCTTGGTAAGCCTTTTTCTTTTAATCATTTATCTACACGAGGGGCTTTGTCAGGCTCTCTGGAAAAAGCTTCTATTCCCAAGCAGAGTCCTTTTTGAGGTGAAACACTGCAAAGCTCGGCTGTTTGCACTCCTGGTTAATGCTGGATGATCTCTTCTGGGCTCTCAGACACTGCAGTGCTGGATGTCTTTCCCTTAACGCAAGGGAATATGTATGTTGGGATCCGGGGCTCAGCTATCAGCAAAGAAGGAGCTGATGAGATTATGTAGCAGGCCATGGACAGCAGGAGCAGGGAAAAACTCCTTACTCTGCAGACCTTCCTCACAAGACCTATTGATATTTAACTATATTGACTGGCCTGTCTCTTGCAGCGAGATACGGAAAGACTTTGTGATGACGTTATCAGACCGTGTAGAAACCCCTTTATTCTTTTCCCCCCCATGTGGTCCTAGCTAAGGGAGAATATTAACCAACTGTGTAACTGTAGCAGAAAATTGTGTAATCTCCCAGTTAACACAATCCATCACCTAGTTAGCATAACCCGTCCTCCTCATTAACATGTCCTGCCCCCAAGACCCTTGTATTGCATTTCACGTGTTCAATAAAGATTCCAGTTTTCACCCCCAAACCTGAGATTGATTAGTTACTGACCTCTTCATATGTATACATAGAAAAACCATTGTCAGTGGACTGATCTTTATAGTTTTTGAAGTCAAAATTAATCCTGGGTACAGAGAGCTGCTTCCACATGCGAAATAGTGGCAGTGAAGCAGGAGTGCGGGTGGGAAAGCAGATGGATCTGGTTCGTGTCGTGTTTTCAGGAAGGGTTCAGGGGATCCCAGCACCTGGAGCTGAGGGGATGGTACTTGGTGGTCATAAATAAAGTGGTGGGAAAGGATGTTGTGAGCCCTGTTCGGTGTGTGCAGGGACACTTGACAACAGATACAGTGAAATGTGTTCTCCCTGGACCTCGACCCAATGCTGGTTTGGGATTGCTTTACAAGCAAAACCCTGTAAGACTCCTACTGAGCAGAAATTATGGGAACTAGTTTCTTGTGACTGATGGAGTCAAGATTTCCCAGTGGGAACCCAACGCGCCTTATCCACTCAGGTGAGGCTGCACCACATCCTCCCAGAGCACACAAACAAGGCAGGGCCAGTTGGGGAAACAGGATTTTACGACACCTACAAAATCAGCAGCTCCTTTGGAAATAAAATGGGAATTTCCCATCCCTTCCCACCCATGGTCCCCAGGGCAGGGATGACCTGGAACAATCTGCCACCCCTCTGCTCTCCTACGGCCAGGGAAACCTGAGAATTCACAACTACTCATACCAGGTGTGCTGGTTTAGTATTTGGCCAGGAATGCACCTCTGGAGGTTATGAGCAGCAAGAGAGGATGTAGCAGGGAAGGGCTGGGCACCATGAGTCTGTGCTTAGCCTTCACTAAGGCTAGGTCACACCACAGTATGGACCAGTGGAGCTTGCTGAAAGGACCAGCAGCACTGCCAGGGATAAAAGAATCATAAATCCCTGCTATCAGACTTATGAGTCATGGGAGACTCCCACTTTCTCTGGAGCAGCCGACTCCAAAGAGGAATGCATGCACCCTGGGCGTGCAAAGAACAACCCGTTAGGATGCAGGAAGAAAGTATATTTGGTATCATTAAGAAATAAAATAAAATCATATTTTTAAATCAGTGTTTATTTAATCTTTATCTTGTCCTTTTAAAATGACTATTCATGTGTATGTTTTATAATCTACATGTATATAACTTACGAATAAAGGGAGACATCTCTGCCGGGGGGGGCTGGAAGTGACCGTGTCCTGCAGCCAAGGGAGAGGTACAAGTGGTCCTGGGGACAAGGCTGGTGTGAGAGGAGATCCCACGTCGTGCCAGAATGAAGGCAATGGAGATGGGTGGTGAGCCAGGCTCCGGGGGCTGGCAGGGAGGCAGAGGGGATGACATAGCAGCAGGACAGGCAGGTTGGGAGCAGCACCCACATCAAGGACTCAGTGAGGGTGTGCGCAAGAGGAATGGAGTGCACAGGATGATGCAGAGGGCTAAGAGATGTGAAAATGGGACAAAGGAGAGGTGATGGGTACACGGATATGGGGGACACTGGGGCATGGAATGGATGGTGGGTATGGGGGGTGTAAAGGAAGGGGGTGTGTAGGGTGAGAGGGTTTGGATGAAGGGGTACAGAGGAGAGGTGCAGGGTGAGGCCCACGCAGGCAGGACATACGTGAGAAGGTGTGCGCAGCCGTTCAGAGCCCGAGGCTCCATGAGCTGCCTGAGAACGAGGAGGCCCAACATGGGGAAGCTCGGCAGCATCCTGGAGGAATCTCTGAGCTCATCCCATCCTGCCACTTTCTCCTGCAGGGAAAGACCTCACCAGCTGTGGCCTGGTCAATATGGACCACGCCAGCCTCAGCACCCTCCTCCAGTACCTGCAGTGACGGCAGGGAGATGAGGAGTGCGGGAGGCAGATCCTCCATCAAGCCCCTGTCATCAGGATGAGAGCTTCCAGAGAGCTGTTCTGGGGTGTTTGGGATGATGGGTGCTCTGGCAGGTCTGCATGTGTGACCAAAGTGCTCCAGTGCCACCCCCATGGAAAGAGAAGGTTTGGGGACATTTGTTCAGGCTGCAGACACATTGCTGTCCCTGCAGGCAGATAAACTGAAGTAAAAATTAAGTGAAGCAGAACCAGGGCAGTGACTGTTCCTCTGTACTCCCTGTCACTGCCAGAAAGACATTGAGGTACTGGAGTGTGTCCAAAGATAGACAATGGAGCCAGGGAAAGGTGTGGAGCACAAGTCTTATGAGCTGTGGGCACAGGGACTCCTGGCACGATGGCCCAAAAGCGGCCCCAAGCACCACTCTGAGGAGGGGCCAAGCACTGGATAATAGCCAGAAAAGATACTTCTTAATTTTTTTCCATTCACCAAGGAAATTTTAAGATCTGAAACTCAGCAATAGGAAGAGTTGTGGCCTTAGCCGTGTTTTGGAAATTTGGGAACTAGCAGCCATCTGCAACAGACAGTCCGTTGGGAGCTTGGGCTGAGCTTGTGGCAAGCAGCAGGAATTGCTGCAGAGAGGGGGAATGGGACCAAGGCATCCTGGGATAACTTAGGCTGGAGGATACCTTGGAAGGTCTGTAGTTCAGCCCCTCACCACAACAAGCCCCAGCTTTCCCAGACTTTCATCCAGCGGGATCTTGCAAGCCTTGAAGATGGTGACAGCATGGCTTCAGTGAGTCCCTCTCTGGCTGCCAGTCCTGCTTGTTCCTGATGGGTCAGTGCTGGAGGATCCAACTCAGCCCTGATGTGATGAGGGCTCCTCCCTCTCCCTACCCACCTCTTGCTCCCAGATGAAGAAATGGTGACCCTGCCCCTTGGCTGGGTGCAATGCTGGGGAGTGCTGAGGTCCTCATAGAGGTGATTCGCGCTCTCATACATCACCTGTCCGTGGAGGCAGCATGGGGATGGGGTCTTCTACCCACCTCGCCAGGACTCACAGAGTCTCATTGGCACACACCCAGTGGCCTCCGAGTTACTTCCCACTGCTCTTGCCCAGCCAGGTGGCTGCAGGCTTGACATGCAGATGGGGATGTGGCTGTAGCCCCACCCCCTCCTGCCTCCCCCACAGACACCTCTCCGAGATACCCCTGATTGGGGTCCCCACACTCCAGGCCAGTGCTCAGCTGGCTTTCTTTGCCTCTGCAATCCCATCTCTGGGTCCCAACCATTTCCCACGGGGGGTTTATAGCTGCTCCTGGCCACAGCCACATTGTGGACCTGTGGCTTAGATCAGCAGAGGTGGTCTCCATGGTCTTCACTCCCAGCAGAGCCAGTCCCCACCCCAACACTCAGAGGGGGAACCCCCAGCAGCTCTGGGGCTCTAGAGCCTGTGGTGGAGCAGGAGTACCAACCACCCCATGGAGAGTGCACAGGCCAGGTTGGCTGTGGCAGCTGGGGATGTCCCCCAGCCCTGTGGGTGAGCGGTCCAGCCAGACCGTGCCCCAAAGTGCCATGCAATGGCACCTCATGCTGCACCAGGGCACTCACGGCCGGGAGCACCATTCACCTGGGAGCAGCTGGAGATGCTGGGTCTGGTGGCACATGGGGACAGGACCTAGCAAGGACTTGGCCCATCAGATGAGGTTGGCCCCTCCATCACTTGGTGACAGGGACAATGCAGGGCAAAAGAGGAGCTCGACTTCTTCAGAATGGGACCAGTTTGTCCCAGTAACTCTTTGGCCCAGAATCCATCCCTCCAACCCCACATTCCTGCAGGGCAAAGGGCAGCAGGTAGAAGATACTGTTACTGGCCCTGGCACAAGCAGTTGCCCCAGTTCTCCTGGCACCATCACCTGGTGGGATTACTGCTCCCCGGGGGTGAGTGTTAAAACTGAGAAGCAATTAATGAGCACAGAGCTCCAGCAAATTTAGGGAGCAAAGAAAATGCATATGTCCTGGTTTCGGCCCAAATCAGTGGAAGGGGGCATAGCCAAGACATTCGATACCATCTTACATTTATGGCCAGGGTGGTGAAAGGGACTCTCTCACTTCTGAGAAGAAGGGACATGGTTTCCAGTCAGGAGCAAGTGTGATGGAGCAGTCCAGGTGGGGTGTTGCCAGCTGTGGTCACAACACATCGCATTGGGTCAGGCTCTGTGAGCCTTTTGCATGTAAATCACCCTTCTTTTTTTTTTGTACATTTTGGTTATTAATATTGTTATTGTTCAGTTTCTTATCTCATCGCTGTTTTCGGTGAATTCTTATCTCAACCTGTAATTTTCACCTTTTTGTGTCTCCAGTTCTCAACTCCATCCCTGGAGCAGGAAGGGGGAGGGGAAGAGAGGAGGAACAGGAGCAAAGGGCCGAGGAAATTAAGGAATAAAGAAAATTTAAGAGATAACTATTCTGCTGCAGATGACACAGCTGGCCTTTGCCATGCTGTCACCCATCTCTGCCAGCACCTTCCTGCTCAGCCATGGTGGCAGCGGCAATTCCTGCCAGAGCTGAGCCTGGTGTCCCTGGCACGCCGCACTCCAGTGGCTCGCTCTCGGCATTCCTTGGGCAGGCTTGGAGCAGGCTGACAGCCTGCCAGGGTCCCCCGGATGCCTTAACAGAGCTCCCACTGTGAGCGTGTCGGCTGGGGCTGAGCCCAGCCCCGTGGCACAACAGTGGCAGTGGGAATCCCTCCTCTGAGAATCAGGCAGCACATGTCAGTCAGCAGGATCCCGGATAGAAGGTCCCATCCAGCATCATGTCACCGTGTTTGTGCCAAGGCATCAGGTCTGTGCCTGGAGCATGGGGCCAGAGATCAGATGCTGAGATTTTGCAGAGCTGTCTGCCTTGGCATTCCCTGACTCCACGGGGGAAAACCTCAGGCAGCCTGGGAGCTCTGCAGCACATAGAGACACTGAGGATGACAACCTGGTATCCCTGCTGGACATGGCTGTTGGCATGACTAGAGTGTCCATGTGGCATCCCTGGGGCTGGCAGCTGCAAGGGTACATCTCCACCAAGCCCCCACTGTCCTGCAGCCAGATGGGACATTCATGGTCTGAAGGGATATAGGGGTTGGAAAACAAACCCTACAGATGTGAAATTAATTCAGGATGTGGGAAGAGGTTTTGCAAGGGAGCTTGCCCTGTAGTGACCCAGGGATGTTCCTCTAACTGGGAAGGGAGGGGGTGGTTTGGCCATACACAACTCTAATCAAGGCCAGTGGCTGCAGCTGAGGTCTGACAAACTCAGCACTCACAGCCAGGTGCTACAGCTGTGGAGCAGGCAGGGCTATGACGCCTCCTGCCTCATCAGCCCAAGCATTACCGCAGCAACAACATGACCCACAAGTGGGATTTCCCAGCCCCTCATCCCCAGCATAGAATCACAGACTGCTTTGGGTTGGAAGGGACCTTTCAAGGCCATGTAGTCCAACCCCCCTGCCATGGGTAGGGACACCTTCCACTAGACCAGCCTGCTCAGACCCTCCTCCAACCTGGCCTTGAACACTTCCAGGGATGGGGCAGCCACAACTTCTCTGGGCAATCTGTGCCAGTGTCTCACTACACTCACAGCCAAAAGTTGCTTCCCAATATCCCATCTAACCCTGCCCTCTGGCAGTGGGAAGCCATTCCCCCTTGTCCTGTCCCTCCAGGCCCTTGTCCCAAGTCCCTCTCCAGCTCTCTTGGAACCCCTTTAGGCACTGGAAGGGGCTCTAAGGTCTCTCTTCGGGATCAGCGATGCCGGGGCGGTCCATCGGCGGAGCAGCAGGAGAGGGCGGGGGCTTTTTGGGGCGTGGCCTATGCGAAGGCGGAGCCCCGGCCCCGCCCCCTCCCGCAGCCGCGCGGCCCCGCGCCCGCCGTGCCCGTGGACGATGGTGGCGGCCCGGGGCGCTGCCGCCCGCCGCGGAGCGCTGCTGCTGCTGCTCGCCGCCCTCGGATCCTGCCCTTTGCGCCTCGTCCGTGCCGGTGAGTGCCTCTCAAACCAAGCTACGTCCATGTCCTCTCGCTGCCCCCGCGGATGCTTGTGTTCCCTCCCACGACGAACGCTGGTGCGGTTCCCCCCCCTTCCTCCACCATTATCCCACTCCCACGACGGATCAGCATCCACGGGTGCTCATGTTCCTGCGTGGAAGCAAGGTAGGAAATACCCCCCCCCCCCGTAGCCCCAGTGGGGTTTCTCACACCCCTCAGCGCTCCCTGGGGACGGGCAGCGCCGCACCGTCACCCTCCTGCCCGCTGCTTCAGGCGGGGACCTGGCAGCGGCTGGCAGCGGCGCAGGGCTGGTCCCCAGCAGCTGTTTGGGGGGGCTGGAGGGACCCTGAGATGTTGGCGGGGGGCAGGAGGGAACCATAGATATGGATCCTGAAGTGGGGAGACAGCATGGAGTCATGGGAGCGGCCCACAGGAAGCACCTTTATTGGCAGGAAAAAATACTAAAAAAACCCACAAAACCCCCCATCAAAACAAAGGAAAAACCAAATAAAGGTGCTGCTGTGAGCGAGCCATCCAGGGGAGCTGCCGGGAGGGCTGCTCGGGAGGGAGCCCTGTTTGCCCACCTGCCCCATCGCCCTGGGAGCGGCTGCAGCATTGCCCCGTGGGGCTGCTCCGGTGATGGTGACATTTCTGCTCTCTGCTGGGGCAGAAGGAATGGGTGAACTTCGCTCCCTCCCCACAGCACCACCCTCAGCCGCCCTGCTTGTCTACTGAAGCATTGTTTTGCGGCGTTCAGGTTTGATTTGTTTGAGTTTCGGGGTCTGAGTTAGGGCATTTCCCCTCGCAGGGGGTCTGGCACTGGATATGCTCCATGTCCCCTCACTCTGTGCCCACTGCTGGGGTGTGCAGGGCTGCGATGGGCATAAACACCACCCCAAAAACCCCAACCGGTCCTGAGCATTGCTGCCTGCGGGGAAGGCTGGGGCTGCCCACCACTCCCACACCGGGGAGGCGCGGTGTCCCAGCCTGTGGTACGGCCTGTCTCGGGCAGGTGTTTTCTGCCTCGCTGGCGCAGGAGCCGGGAAGGGCCTTCTGGCTCCCAGCATTGTTTGCGGATCCAATATTGTTTCCTTGAGCTGGCTCCCGGCGGGGCAGACGCTGGGCAGGCGGACGCCGGGCAGGCAGCCTGCTGTCAGCCGGGGCCCAGGCGGCCTCGCCGTGCTCCCACCTGCTCTGAGGGACAGCGGGAAGGTGCAATAATTGTTAAATCTCCCAGTGGATCAAAACATCCAGATGCTTCCATGCTGGGGCATTGGAGGTGGACGTGGGGATGCTCCTGCACTCCACCTCTTCCCACGAGCCAAGGCTGGGGTGGCCCAGCCAGGGGTACTGCTGACGCAGGAAGGAGAGCCGGGCAGCTCCAATGCAGCCATCAGTGATCCGGCACAGTCTCTGCTGCTCTCGAATTTAAGGGGTTGGTGTGGGATCATCGGGGCTGGCAGTGCTGCTGGGGTGCAGTCCCTCGAGGGGCTGGTGGAGTGGCTGTGCCTGGGGGCTGTCTAGGGGGGTAGTTTCCCTTTCCCCTCCTTTCCCAGCCTTGCGGGTGCTGCTGGAGGTGAGACGAGCGCGAGAGGCCTGGCTCTGCAGCAGCAACCTGCTCCAGCACTGGGATATCACATGCTCTTGGCGCACGTGGGGTTGGGATTTTTGGCTCAACCTCTTTGCCCCGTGAGATGCTGGGGCATCTTGTCTTTGAGCTTTTCCTGATGGCAGCATCCCATTGCCGGGAGGTCGAGGTTGTGCAGCATATGGCAGTGGGGAGCTCCAGGCGGGTTTCTCCTAGAGATGTCTAGAGAAACATCCCTGGGATACTGGACAGGGAAAGGAGTCACTGTCCTGCCCCCACCACCTTCCTCACTGAGCACAGTGGGGCACAGGAAGCGTTGACTGTTTCTTCCCACTTTATAATTGCCCTTTCTGGGTGGGTGGGGCAGAGCTTGGCTTTCTCTGGGGACAACTGTGAGGTGGAGGTGGTAGGGCCAGGGGCAGCTCCCGCCTGTGGTGTGCTGGTGAAGCTGGCTTCTGAAGGGCAAGGAGAGAGTGGGGGAGAAAGTCCTGGACCACCATACCCGTGCCCTCCTGCCTCTGTGGCTTCATCAAAGCTTTTTCGGGTGGGGGTTGGCATCTCCTCTGCCTCATCCAGCACTGTGATCCAGAGCCCCTGCAGCAGATGCCATCTCCCAGGATGCAGCTGCACATGGCACGGTGACATCCTCATCTTGCCGTGGGCCTGATCCAAGCTGGAGAAAGGGCAGCAGTGCTTTGGAGGTGCTGCAGGGTGGTTTAGGTTTGCTTGCTGCTCCTCAACTGTTTTTCTCCCACGTGTCCCTATCCAGTGCACCTGGCTTTGGGAAGGGCCCGGCCTCGCCTCATTTTATGGCTTCATTTCCTGGAACTTGAGTGAGGACCAGACTCTCCCCCCTTCCTAAGTAATTGAGTTGACAAGTTTTATCTGTTATTATTATTATAAAAAGAAATGTTTTACAAATGTGATGATGGGCTAGAACCCCATCTTTTAATAATCCTGAACCTCCCGGCTCCACTACAACAGTCAGCACTTCACATCCCAAACATCCAGAGAAGCTACTCAGCACAGCCCAAGTGGTTCTTTCCAGTCCAAGTGACCCATTTGGCCGCACGTGACCTGCCAACTCCACATTGCTGCTCCTACTTGTGCTGCTCTGCTGGGATGCAGGTGGGAACATGGATTCTGGTGCTGATACCAACTGCCCCAGCTCTGCGGTGGTGCAGGGACTGCTCAAGATCCCCAGCTGGGCACGGCAAGGCAGGAGCCATCCCCTGGGAAGTTCTCATGGCTCAGCCTGTGGGTGAGATTGTCCATCTCTTGGCTTTTCCTTTGCTTGCTTGGCCGTTGCTGCACTGGGGAGGCGTGAGGGGCACGGTGGCTCCACAGACCCCCACGCTGACCATTGAAGCTGGGACAGCTGTTGGGAGCAAGGCAGCAGGGCTGGTGCTGCGTCTGTGGTGCTTGCAAGGGCCTGGCTGCCCTGCCGAGCTCCCTGGGGCTCTACCCAGTGGGTGAGCAAGGGGTGGTCTCTGAGCACCCCAACATCCTGCGGATCAGTCTGCAGAAAGCAGCCCCAGCTTTTTCTTGAGGCACATTGAAGGTTGTCCAAGTCCCCCCAGGAGCAGTTGGCGGTGGTGGGCTGCATGTCAGAGTGTCCTCTGCCACGCTGGTGCAGACCAAGTGTTGCCCCACGCTGCAGCTGGGGTGCTGCTCCCCTAGGAGCTGTGTGCTGCTCTCAAGTTTAATTTTCCATGCAGTTCTATTCTTGGAGACAATGTCCCCACCTTGTTCTCTAGGGTTACATTTGCTGAGCTGGCACCTTTCCGTGGGAAAGGAGCTCTAGTGGGGGCTAGATGTGGGGGAGCTGAGACATGGGGCACAGGCATCCCATGGGGCTCTGTAGGCCAGTACCCATGCCAGGGACCTGGGCAGGGCTCCCTGCACAGGCCTGAGGAGGGCGAATGGGTGGAAAGAGGCTCCTAATACCTGTGATCCCAATTGCAGAATCAGCATCAAGGAAGAGTTTATGGAAGAGACAGGGTGACAGTCCCTCATCTTTTTCACTGCAGCTGGCTGGGGACCCACAAACCCATGTGCATCTCAGCCGTGCCTTGTGGGTGCTGGGGCAGGGAGAGCTGGAGCTTGGGCAGGGAGGCTGAGGTCCTGGAGCCTGGGTCATGTGTAGGTCAGGTCCTTTGGATGTGCATTTTCCCTGGCAGCTCTGGAGATGGGTCCCCCACCCCAAGGACCCCTCAGTCCCCAGGGGTGCTCGGGTTCTTCCCACAGCACAGAGGAAAGACACACTGGTGACGTTTGCCTGAAAAGTCTCTTCTGGGCCATGGGGGTATTAAGGGAGATAATCGGCTTAGCCCTGACAAGCGCTTCCGGACGGGAGCGGGGACAGGGGGGGGACTGGCACCCGCCAGTGTGATCAGGACACTGGGGACAGGGAGGTTGGTGGTGGGTACTGGAAACTAGAGGGGTGATGGGGATGTTTGAGATAGGAGGGGTGTTGGGGGTATCAGGGGTGACAGTGTAGCAGGGGCAATGGGAACAGGAAGGGTCACGGGATGGACAGTGTGCTGGGCACAGGAAGAGATGTGTGGCTACACTGGGGACAGGAGGGGTCATAGCATGGTGGGGACAGTGGGAATGGGAAGGTTGATGGGGGCTGCTGGGGGCAAGAGTGTCAATGTGGTGATGGGGATGTTGTGGACAGGAGGGGTGGTGGGGGTGCCCAGAGACAGGAGGGGTGATGGGATGGCCTCTCCTCAGGTACAAAGTGCTGGGTCCCTGGGCGCAGGGTACAGTACCTGCCATCAGTCTCATCCCTGCATTAATTCCACAAAAACAGTACCCCGGTGCTTGGTCTCCACAGGAAGTTCTGAATCTACTCAGGGGGACAGTGGCTCCCCTGGGCCAGCTGCCCCCCCCAAAACCCCAGGGCCTGGCCCCAGCACCACTGCCAATACTGAGGCGTCTCCCTTCCATGCCTGGACATTAGCCAGTGCTGCTGCCACAGAGTGACCAGTGCTCTGAATGGCAGCTGCAGGCCTGTAATTAGCCACTTTGTGAGCTAATGAGAATTGCAACGGGAAGAAACTGGCCATTTAGTGCCTGGAGCGAGCTTTGAATTGAAGGAAGGAAACATAGCTGGAGCAGGTCCAGGTCCCTGCCTTATCCTGTCCTGGAGCACCACGGGCTGGCAGCTACCCATCTTAACCCGTGCACACCATGGCGCGTGCTGGGGTCCCTCCTGCACGGATGGAGGACAGCAAAGCCTTTGTGGGGGGAGATTTGCTCTTTGGGTGGGAACCCATCTCTCTAGATGGGTGACATGAGAGGTGACATATCAGCTGAGGGTTGGCAGGGACCATGGCTCATGGTGGGACAGGGGTCCCCTGGGATCCTGACCCCTCTTCCCTTCCCATAGAAAGGAGACTGTGCTGGAGGTGGAGACAGGAGGTATGGAAGATACAGCTCTCCAGTGCATCCATAACACCTGTGGGTGCTGCCTGGGCTCAGCTGGGGGTCAGCAGTGGAGTGTTCCTGGGGAGCCCACAGCTCTTGTGTGCAGGAGGAGCAGCTCTGCCTTGGGGATTTCATCATCTTGCATCTGTTGGGGATTATTTCCCAGCCGCCTGCTAAATCAGGAGAGAGGGCAGCCCTGGTGAGCTGCTGTAATGTGACCCCTCCTGTGACCATCCTTCCTGGCTAGGATGGAGAGGGTTTCCCTGAGCTGGCTCTTCCTATGGGGCATAAACCCCCAAATCTCTGGGTCCAACTCTTTTAGCACCATCTGCAGTCCTTTTCCAGGAGCCCTGGGATGCTGCATTCACCCGCACCCCTGGGATGCAGCTGTGCATCCCGTGGACCCCCAGTTTCTGGGCTCTGCCCCGTGGGACATGATGACCCCCACAGGTCTTAATCGCTGACAGTGGCTGAGTCAGCGCCATCGCAGCCACAGGTGCAGCCCCAGTTGGGTGGGGAGCTGTGGCCCCTGTGTTTCCGCCTGCCTCTGGCCTTGCGTGTCCACTGGCACATGGTGCCCTCCTGGGGTGCCCTTGCCAGCCCTTGTTCCAAAGGCTGTTGTTCCACTCCCAGGGAAGTGGCATGTGGCACCTGGTTTGCCTTTTGCTCTTTTTTTATTATTTCTTCTCTTCCTGAATATCTGAAGCCACTTGTGGCTGGAGACCCCCTGGCACAGTGGGGGCACAGGGGAATGCAGTGGTGCACATCCTGGATGTAGAACAGCCTCTGCAGGGCTGGAGCTGCGGCTGGCAGTGCCCAGGGGTGTTGGAGCTGAGGTACCAGGGGGTCTCACTTGGCTTGATGCCCCCCTCACCTGCCACAGGCAAGGAGAACCACATCTTCTGCTGCCTCCTGACTCTGCCCAGTCCCTGCTGGTGTCTGGATCCGTGGTTTGCTGGAGCTGTTTCCGTTCATCCAGGTTCCGTCTCCCCTTCCCACAGCCCTACCACTCCAGTCCTTCACCTTGCATGGCAGGCAGGCTGCCAGGGCAGGGAACAGACATTTTTTCTGGCCATTTAGGGGATTTGAGCAGTTATGACACAAAATCCCATGCCCTCAGCCTGGTGGAGACTACTTGGTGCTGCCCCAGCCTACAATCACAGGACCAACTTGGGATTTCAGAGTGCTCGTAAATGGACTCTCCCCTAGAGCAGGGGCAGGCTCAGGGAGAACACCGGTGGTTGGGAGGTGATGCGCTGGGGGATGCCAAGGGTTTGGCATCTGCTCACCTCTGCAGAAGCCTCACTCAGCCCTCCTGTCTCTCTCTTTCCCCTTGGCATTGAACCTGGAGCAGGACAAGGCTCTGGAAGCCCATTGTGATGCCCTCAGGGCTGCAGAAGGATGTGCACCTGTGCTGCCTGTATTCCGGGGCTCCATGCTGGTGGCCCCAAAGCAGCAGCAGCAGGGTGGGTGTGGGTTGAGTGCTGATGGAGCCATTTCCCATCAATCCTGGATGTTACTCGTGGGAGCGTTCCCTCCCTGGGAGCAGGGTGCAGCAAGGTGTTTGCTGTACAGGCAGGGAGAATGCTGCCACGGGGTCCCTGTGGAGGTTCCCTTGTCCTCCAGTCTGCAGCATGGGGCTGCTGACACTGTCCCTTGGCCATGACAGAAGCTGTGCTGGAGATTGTCTCTGCTGGCTGAGCCAGATCTCAGTGCCTACCAGCTGCAGCTGGGAGCCAAGATGTGAGCCCCGATGGCCTCGGGGATGGGAGTTGGTGGCATGTGGCCTCTGCCTGACCAGATCTGCTGAAGCACAAAGCAATCACTTCCAGCTGCTCCCTCTTGGTGGCATGGCATGGGCCAGTGCTGCTGCAGGATGCGGGGCCAGACTGGTGGCCCTGGCTGTGCCACATGCTCCATCCTCAGCAGTGACATGATGTGGCCAGCGTCCCCCCACTCCCAGCTTGCGGGGTCACCGTTGCAGAGCCCCACTCCACTGCCTCCACATGTGGGAGGGGGCTCGACTGCTGCATTTTCGGGGGCAGGAGTACAGAGGTGATGTGAGCAGCTGCTGGCAGTGGTGGGGCTCCCATGGGGGCTGCCTGAGCAGTGGTGCCAGCTGTACCCAGGAGCGGGGATTGCTCCAGGACTGCAGCCCAGCCACCAGCATAGTGTCTGACCTGCAGTCATGGTGTAACCTTTGTGGTCAGGGTGTGTCACCCATGGCCACTGTGTGCAAAAGGAGTGGTGCCAGGGCTTGGTACTCCAGGCATCCAGCCTGCCATTGGTTGTGTTAGCACAGCTGTCACCAGTCATGCCGTGACCACCTGGCTCCCCTGGGGGGGCCACACCCCTGGGCACAGGCAGTGCAGCTGGGGTGTTGGGGTGCCTCAGCAACCCCTGTTCCTACCTGCTGCTGGACAGGCTGTGGGCAGGGGGAAGTGAGACCTCAGGGTCTGGAGTGTGGTGGGGAGCATCACGTCAGCCTGCCTGCCCAATGCCTCCCTGTCTGCCTGCCCAAGGCCTGCTCCAGAGCACTCCTTCAGAGCCAGGAGCAATTTGTAGAGCCAGGAGGGAGCCCCAGACAGTGCCAGCTGGCAGAGGAATTGCTGGGAGGGCCAGCAGGCTGCAGGCAGGGCTCACAGCAGCTCCCACATCACCTGGCTGGAGGAGGAGGATGAGGAAGAGGAGGAGGAGTGACCTTGGAGTGGAGCTGGCAGACTCAACACCACTGCAGGCCCCACGGGGGTTGCTGCCGCTGCCGGGGCTCTGTCATATCCTCGCCATGGTCTTTCCTCAACCACAGTCATGTGCTAGTGTGCAGGGCCTCAACACGGGAGGGAGACCTGCATCCCTGTTCCCCAGACACCCCAATATACCCCCATGCCCTGGCTCAGTGCCCATGTCCCACCAGGGACATATCCTGCTGCCATAGGGCTGCTGGACCCCTGTGGTCCTGGGCAGGTTGCTCTGGTGGGCAAGTGTTGCTGGTGCAGGGATTGTGAGCACCCACACCAGTGCTCAGCATTACTTAATTGTCTTCTTACATTCACTTTTATCTCTCTATCTGTGGCAGTGATGCAGCAAGGGCAGTCCCTGCTTCCCGGCCACCCAGATGTCCTCCTCGGGTTTATTTTTGTTTCTTTTTCACCTATATGTTTTGGCACGAGTGTGGAAGAGCTGCTTCACCCAGGCTGTGACTGCCAGCTGCTCCATGCTCTGCCCTGGCACCTCCTGTCACAAGCATTCTGCTGTCCCCGAGTCCCACCCCGGGTGCCCAGCATGGCTCTCCCCAGAGTGGGTCCTTGTGGATGGGGGATTGTGCTCAGCTTTCCCCCATGGATAACACATCCAGGGGCCATGGACACACACCTTGCAGTTTGCACACCCACATTTCCTCCTGGGCACGGGGCTGTTCCTGCTTACATGTGTTCCTAGCTTGTGCCCACCCACTGTCTGTGCTGGCTGCAGGGTGTCCTGTGCACCTGCTACCCTTGGGCTCAGCTCCTGTCTGAGATCCTGCCTGCAGGGAGCCACTCACCTCCTCCAGCACTGGCGGCTCGGAACAGCCCTCAGCTTGGTTTAAGGGGTTGTGCTGGGCTGGGCTTGCTTACCACCTGTACGGGAGCTGTGCGCCATGGCAGGGCAGTGACAGCAGCTGGAGCATCCTCCTCCTCCCCGCACCCCATGTCGTTGCTCACTCCTCTGGTCTGTACCATCCTGCCAGCAGGTCCATGCTGCCCTTCCACCCCTGTCCCTCAGGATCCCAGCCTGAGTCTCTCTTGACCGTCCCACCTGTGGGCTGGCCTTGCTGGGCTGCACTGATGCCAAGCAGGGGGCATGGTTGGGGTGAGGGCATCCCAAACTCTCCCAGATTCAACAGCAGCCTCAACAGTGCAGAGGCAAGATGGGACAGCTGCAGCGGGTATGCTGGTACAGGTGGGTGGCATGGTGGTGACATGGCCACAGCTGGGTGGAATTGGGACCCATGTGCTGTACCAGTCCCATTACCCACCTTTGAGTGGGTATTCAGGAGGGTGAACCCGTGGCCAGGGCACTGGGGAGCCAAGGGGTGGTGGGAAGGGTCGGGTACACCCAACATGGAAGCTGGACCCCACCACCTGCCCGCTTGAGAATGGACAGATGGTGCCTACCCCCCCAGGGCATGCGTGGGTGTGCAGGGCTGGGGCAGCATGGGGGGGCAGGGTGTGACAGCCCCCCCAGGGTGACAGTGGTCAGGGGTGGAGATGCCCCCGGGGCACCTGGGTTCTGGCACACACGGCACTCAGTCCCTGTCAGGCACTCAGTCCCTGTCACGTAGCATGGCATTGAGGTGCCCACTCCCACCAGCACAGGGCTCTCACTGCTGGGCTTTGAGGTGGGCTTAGAGAGAGGCAAAGCCTCGTGGGCCCCTCAGCCCACGGGGTGCCCATGCAGTGATGCCAGCTCACCATCCACTGACTGGTGACACATGGGGAGCTCTGAATTGCAGCCTGTGACAGCTGGGCAAGCACAGCTCACTCCTCAAACAGAGATAACAGCCTTCACTGGGATCCAGCCTGGGCTTTATTTATTTACCTGGTTGCTGGACTCTGGCTTGGGGCTTGTGCTCTGGCTTGTGCCCCTGTAGCCCCTACCACTCCCCAAGGTGGCTCTGAGGGTGTTGTCGAGGTCTGGCACCTTGCTTGGGTGGCTTACTCCACCAGTCACCAGCTTTTGGCAGCACCTGTTTTGGGGAAGTGTTTGCATGAGCCTGTGGCACAGGCGCTCTGGTGTCCCTCCCAGTGACCCACGTGGCTGTGGCATGTCCCCAGCCTGGGGCTGTGCAGTGCCACATCATCTTCCTGCCCCTCATTTTTAAACGGAGAGGCCTTGAGAGTAACCCCAGAGAGGTGCAGCCAGTAACCAAGTCCAATTTCTGTGCTTAAACACCTGATTATTTTCCCATTAAGCAGTAACTACCTGACCGAGGCCCACTGCAATTCCAGGGAGCAAACCGGGCTCCCACAGGCAGAGTGGGCTCTACCTCCCAGCAGGAGTGAACACCCTCCAGCTTGCTGTGCCTGGCGTGGGGTTCAGCCAGCCCTAAAATTGCAGCTGCTGCAGGAGAAACCTCTACAGTGAGGGCAGCTCTGCCCCTGACACTGCCAGCCGGGAGGGGAAGTGATGAGTGCCTCGGGAGATGCAGTGGGGAGGAGGCTGGGGGCCATTAGTAGGGGTTGCACCCTCTGGTGAGCAGTTTGATGGTGAAATATGGCCATGCAGAGGGCAGGTTGCTGTGGGTGGCATATCCCACTCATCTGGCTTTGGGGTGACATCCCTCCTGTGCCCTTGCCGGGGGAGCAGAACTGTCATGATTCGTGTCTTGACAGTTCCGTCTTGTTCCAGGACTCTCCAGTGTGCACAGGGTGCTGCCTCCCTTGCCCCCTAGTGTACTGCAGTGATGGGGATCAGGACAGCCCCCAGCGTTGTGGTGCCCCTCCTCGTGGGGTGCTCGGTGCCAGGGCTGCCCCCCAGTGTTGCCATCCCCAGGATGCAGGACAGGCAGATGGCAGGTGTGTTGCTGGTGCTAGTGTGGGTGGCAAGGGCTGGCAGGGCTGGCTTGGGGTGCGTGGGCTGGTGCTGGAAGCAGCTCCTGCTGTGACTCATCGCCAGCCTGGGGGCGGCCAGCCTGACCCTGTTCCCGGTGCAGCCCCACAGCCCTGCTCCCTACCCAGTGCTGCCTGCAGGAACACTGTGGGCATGGCCATGCATGGCAAGGTGAGGGGCAGGGTAGGGCAGCTGTGTGCTGTGCCCCCATCCAGCTCTGCCTCCCATCCAAATGCGCTCCCTATTCAGCTGCACCTCTCGTTCAGCTGCACTTCTCCTCCAGCTGTGCCCCCTCCAGCTGCACACTCCCATCCAGCTGTGCCGTCATCTTTGCCTCACATCCAGCTCTGCTCCCCATCCAGTTGTGCCCCATCCAGCCCTGTCTCCCATCCAGCTGTCCCCCAATCCAGCTCTGCCTCCCATCCAGCTGTGCCCAGCCTGAGTGCTGGGCATACTGAGGGTCACCTGGTTCCACACTGCCACCAGCTTGTGAGGGAGGGACACTCATGCTCATGCTGTGGCAGGACCAGCAGTGTCACGATCAAAACCAGGCCCCCAGCATGTCCCTGCAGCCCCCCGCTGAAGGTGACACCTGAAGCCTGGCTCTGTGTGTCACTGTCCTGTCTGGTCACAGTTCCTCCCTCCAGCTCTGCACATGGTTGGCCACCATCACCCAGTCCAGGACTCAGCTTTGTATAGGACACAGAGACTCTGTGTCCCCCTAGGAGGTCCCGCTGGCCTGAGCCTGCCTGGGGTGATGAACCAGAGTGCTCCCGGCCATGACAGCGCTGCCACGGTGGGATGGGTCAGGTGAGGTGGAGCATGGGGGGCTCATGCCTGTTCCCAGGGAGTGGAAGTGCCCCAGAGCTGACATGGACATGAGACACCACATGACACTGCAAAGGAGGTTTGGGATGCAGTGCTGGGAAGGGCTGGCTCCCACTGCTTCCCCTGGGCAATGCCGAAGGGCTGGGATCCTACTTGCCTGTGCTAGCACTGACCTGTCACAGCTCTACTGAGACTTTGGGGGGTTGATTTGGGACTTTTGGTTTGACAGTCACCACACGAGCTTCAGTCTGTGCTAGTTGGATTTCAGATCCCTGTGCGGGGCAGGCTGGGGTGGGAGACCCTGGTCACTGCCAGATCTGTGGGGCTCAGAGTGTCCTGTAACACATCCTACCATGAGATGGTGACAACCCTGGGGCTGGAAGTATGGGAGTATGGATACTGGCTGCTCTTCCCTGAGGCAGCAAACTTGCAGGTCATGGGATCACAGACTATCTCAAGTTGGAAGGGACCCATAAAGATCATCGAGTCCAACTCCTCGGTCGTTAAGCCTGTCGTTAATTGCAGCCAGTAATAGCTTTCTGGAGGCAAAGCAGGGCCAAGGGGTGGCTCTGGTGAAGCCCTTCCATACCTGGGAGCTGCAGCAAGAGCATTCTGGGGTGGCTGGATCCCATTCCAAGAGGCCACGGACAGACCTGGAGGCACATTTGACCCCTCTCCTCCTCCTGAGCTCTTTTCTCCTGTCCCCACAGCAGTGTCCTGTCCCCGGAACCTGGACTGTGCCCTGCAGCGCCGAGAGTTCTGCCCGCCGGGGTCAGGTGCCTGTGGGCCCTGCCTGCCCCCCTTCCAGGAGGACGACCACGGGCGCTGTGTCCAGAAGCAGTTCTCACCCAGTGGTAGGTGCACCCACTCCACAGCAGTCCCTTCACCCCCTGCCTGCACACCTACCCCTCACCTCTGCAGCTCTGGGAGGTTCTGTGCCTCAGGGAGCACCCTGCCCCAGCAGCACCCCGTCCTCTGCTCTCTCCTCTCCATGGCAGCCTCTGTGGGGATGGCTGCTCTGCTCTGTCTCACTCTGCTCACCACAGCTGAGGGGTGGTTTTGGGGTTGGCAAGGAGCATGTGGACCCCACTCTGCTCCCCATGCATCCTCCTTGGGTGACTGCGTGTGGCCTTGCCAGCACCTCAGGGTCCCAGGACCGCTGGGGACAGGAGGGGCCCAGGTGGCTTCTGGGGCTCTCTGGGGTCCGCCTGGCTGTTCCAGGGTGCAGGTTCTGCAGGAGCAGGGAGGCAGTTTTCAGCACACAGAGCTGTGACTTGTGCTGACCCTGTGGTTGAGACAAATGGGTGCCCACAGCCTCACCCACCCCGGGGCTGAGTTGAGACATTGGCCTGTAGTTCAGGGCTGCTGCCTCCTCCTTTGGTGATGCCCAGCATCTGTGCCAGGAGGGCTGGAGTCGGCAGCGTCAGGCAGGACTGTGCCTGCCTGCGCACTGGGGTACCAAAAGCTGTGCAGGGTATTATTCCTGGCTCCTTTCCGGAGGGATATGAGGGGCTGTGACAGCCTCCTCCCAGTGGGGAGAGAGACAGGCAGCATCCTGGGAGCAGCAGCCCATGGTCACCCATCCCACTGCTGCTGCAGTAGATGGAGGGTGCTGCCAGTGTAGCCATGGCACTTATGCCCCAGTTTGGCTGCAAAGACAGTGCCAGGCACAGGCATTTTTTAGCATGACCCTCAACTCTTCATGATGCTTGGAAAGCTGTGGCAGAGCTGTCCCTGCCCCCTTGTTGTGGGGTTTTATGCAGGTTCGACGCACAGGTGAATTAAGACCGTAATTAGGGCTCCACACAATTATTTTTCCTGTAACTATAGTGGAGCAGCCTCTGTGTCTGGGGAAGAGGCCAGGACTGGCCGTGCCCTTGGGCTGCTCCCGATGTGTTCTGCTGGAGACCATCTGAATGCAAGGTGACAGCTCTGGAGCACCTCTGAACCACCTCTTGCTGCAGAGCATATTAGCATCTCTCCCCCAGCCTGCCCTTCTCCATCTGCTCTTTGCTCCCACTGACCCCAAAAGCCTCCCGCTAAGCGGGGTGCCAAGTCCTGGGGAGCTTCCAAAAACATGCAGGGTGGCTTGTCCTGTGCCAGGCAGGATGGAAAAGTGCTAGTCACTGACCCAGAGAGGCAGCTCCCCTTGTATTTGAGTTCCATGCAGACGTGGAGGGGGCCTCTGGATTTTGGGGGATTGCTTTATGTTCTTGAGCACATTCGGGGTCCTGTCGGGGGGGCAGCCAGAGCTGCTCTTTGCCCACAGCTCAGCCTGGGTGGGCACATGGGGGATGGCAGAGCCCAGCATGCCTTTAGTGCTGTTCCTCGTGGCAGGAGCATCAACCTGTAAATCAGAAGGGAGACCCCAAAGTGAGGCCCTTTGGCTGAAATGGGAGTGATGGCTGGAGGGGATGAGAGGTGATGGCATGGGGATGGGGTCCAGGCTTGGCATTTGACAGCAATCAGGGGTTCATCACCCCTGCCACAGGCTCCTTATCCACAAGTATCAAATGGCTTTGGCAGTTGTGTATGTTTTATTTTTTAATATGAAGTCTTGGAAGCAAATTCCCTTCTCAGAAGGGCTGCACATGCGCTAGCATCTCCATAGCAACCCAGCTCCTTTCTGAAGAATGCGACCACAGTTGTATCTTCACCCGGAGAGATGTAGGACCACGGTACCATGCTCTGAGGACCCACCCTGGGAGGAATGTGACCATCTGGGTCTCTCCCAAGCCCATTCTATTGTCCCATGCAATGCCACTAGCTTGTGGCAGCAAAAGTGTGGGTACTAGGGTAAATGAAAAAGGGAGATCCCCTCCCAAATGCTCTATTTTAGCATCCCGAGGGTGCCCAGCTCCTCTTGATGGGGAGGCACCAATTTTTTTTTCCATGAGGGCTTTTACATCCTGCCTGTACCTTGATCTGGCAGCAGCACTGGAGAAGGTTGCAAGGATGAGGAGGGGCTGTGATAGCTGCATTTGGGGGGGGGGATGCAAGGCAAACAGAGGGGGCTGCTGTGGCTCAAGGATGCCTAACCCTTTAAAGGGAGTGCCCCTTTGCTGTGTGGTTAGGGATACTTGAGCCACTTGCAACTGCTACTGACGCTGATACTGGGATCTCAGCTGCTGCCGGATCCCTGGCAGGAGCTGGGGATCCTCTCGTGAGAGCAGCTTTTTGGGATAAAAAGCATCATTTGGGGTCTCATCAGCGATGCATGTGAGTGGTGTGTTCCTGCCATTGGTGGCAGTGTGGGGGGGTCTCGGCGTACCCAGCACAGACAGCATCAGCACAGAAGTGAGATGGAATGCATAGAATCTCGATGCAGTGCATCCTACAACCTGGCTGCCTGCACATGGCTGGTGCTGTCTTGTGCAGGGGTCTGAGCCCCCCAAAATCCCATGCACATCATGGTGCTGCATGTGTCTGTGCTGTGATGGGTTTGAGTGATGTGCTTTGGGCTGGTGGGTCCCATGCCTGCTTCCGCTTGACCAGCATAGAGATCCACCAGGCTGCAGGAAGCACTTTGGGAAAAGGGGATCTAAGCTCACATATAGGGGGGTTCCCCCTTTCCCATTTGCCAGGCTGCTGGCACCAAGGAGGGTATCAGCCATCCTGGGGCAAGACTATAGAAATCAATGGATTTGTGCCCTCCTGTGGACACTGTCAGCCTCAAATTTCCTCTGCCCGGGGCAGAAGTCACACTTGTCTCTCCTTGGTCACTGCTGTCCCCAAAACATCACGGTAACTGGTGAGACCTCGATGTGTGTTCCAGGGTTGAGCCTTGAGGAGGGAGAAGCCCCCAGGAGGAGCCGGGGGCAGAGGGGAGGGGCTACGGGGCTCTGCACCATCCTGGCTGTGCTATCCTGCTGTAGGCGGCAGTGGGACCTACCATGAGAGGGCACCCGCTCTCTGCACAAGCCCTGCCTGCACCTCTGAGTGCCCTGTGCTTGTCCTGTTTGTCCTGTGTGCCCTGTCCCTGCCCTGCGTGCCCTGTGTGCTCGGCCATACCCTGCCTGTCCTGTTCCTCCCCAGCATGCCCAACCCACTGCAGCATCTCTGCTCCTGCTGTTCCTGGGACAGTCAGGCAGGAATTGGGGCTCAGCCTGGTCCCCTTGCCCTGTAGCAGCTCAGGGCAAGTGTCTCACCTGGGAATCAAGCTGCCGGTACCATCTTGCCTTTGTATGTCTGGATTTATCCTCCAGGGCTTTCCATCTGAATATGGGCAGAGGGAACAGGCATAGGGATGGGGATTGGTATGGGAACAGGGATAGGACAGGGATGTCTCCTGCCTTTGAAATTGAGCTTAATCCTGTTAAAAGCAGTGGTGAGTGTCAGAGCTGGACTCTGCTCAGTGAGCCTGAGAAGAGCATCTCCATTCCTGCTCCACACTGTCACCCTGTGGGTGGGCAACTCCAGGCTAGAGTGGGGGTCCTGCCCATGCCTGATGCCACAGGAGCCCTCTGCAGGTTGGATGTCGCTGGTGAGCGCATGAGATGCCACCCATGAGATGCTGGGCCAACCCCTGGGGATACAGGGTGCTCCTTGCTGCATGGGGCACCCCTACTCCCTTCCCAAAGGGGCTGCATCCTACCAGGCAGAAATCAGCCCCTCCGCTGGAGCGAGGGCTCCCACACTCTGTGTCAGCAGGGACAGCCCAGCTGAGCCCTGCTCTGGGGTGGCTTCAGGGCCCCTGGGCTGTAAAGAACAATTTGGGGTGAAAACCAGTGTTCAGGTGTCCCCTGCCTGCAACTCACCCTGCTGGAGCTGCCCCTCACCCCTGCAGCAGAGGGGCAGCGGTGGGGTGTCTGTCCTGGTCCAGCTCCCATCCCTCCACACTCGGGGCTACTGTGTGGCCCTAGGGGCAGGGACATGAAGCATGTCCTGCATAGCAGATGCTGGCATCCTGCCTGCTCTCACAGGATCTGCAGGACCTGCTGCCTCTGTCAGAGGGGCAGACACTGTTGCTCCTTCAGCCTCCAGCATTGGTGGGATGAAAATCCCTCCAAAAGCAGCAAGGACACACATGGGTCCCAGGTCCCAGCTTTGGGAGGGCTGCATCTGAGGGGGCTCAGACTCACCACCACCTATGTCTGCTGGAGCTGGGATGCAAGCCCCTTCTTGAGGGGGTCTGGGGTTGGGCACAGGGCTGCACCCTGCAGTGCCCTCCTCATGCCCACGCTCTCCCGCAGGACGGACCTCCATTCCCAGCTTGGAGGCAGAAATTGATTTTCTGGCAGATGTGCTGGCCAGGCAAGAGGCTCCTCACCACCACCTGGTACAGGATGGCAGACCCAGGAGTAAGTGCTCTCTCCCTACTCCCAGTGGTGCCAGGGACCCCATGGCAGCCAGATCCTGCACCCCAGGCTGGTTTGCCCTCCAGAGCTGCCTGGCAGCTGCTCACAGCTCTGCCTTCTCCTGCAGCCACGCTGGTGCCCAACGGCAGCAGACAGCACCTGGCCAGCGGGCTGAGAGAGGGGCGACTGCAGCGGGGTCCCACCAGCACCACAGCAGCTGCCACCCTCCCCACCACTGCCACAGTCCAGAAGAACCCAGTGGAGGCATCCCCCATCCCTGCAAATGACAATGTCGTGCTCGGTGAGACCCCAGGGACTCGTGGGAAGGGGTTTCACACCCTCACCAGGGAAGCATGGGCTGGTGGCATCGTGCCACTGGCTCATCTGCTGTCCCTCGGTGTCCCCTCTGCTCCACAGGGCTGATCGTGGTGTGCACAGTGGCCGGGATCTCGGCACTGATTGTGGCAGCCGTCTGCTGGTGCAGGTGAGCTGGGGCTGCTGATGCCAACCAGTCCCTTGGTGTCCCTGTGCCCTGGACAGTGTATTCCCATGCTTCCCAGGCATGAGGGGTTGGAGGAGAGGCAATAGCTGCCCTTGCCAGTTCCCCCCAGCCATGGTGTCTGCTGGCCGGGGTGGGAGGACAGTGGTGAGACATCCCCATGCCAGGTGCAGGCTCCTGTTGTGGGCATTGCTGTGGCACTGGGTGCTCACACTCCCAGCACGTTGGTGCCTCGTGCCCAGACCCCATGGGATAGAGGCGGCTATGCGTGGGGGTGCCACCTGTCATGGGTGCCATCTCAGGGAACAGGGATGTGAGTGGGAGAACTGAACCCCTCTGACGGTCACTGGCTCATGAATGGAGTCGTCTGCTCCCGTAGCTCCCAACATCCACTAGGATGGACTAGAGAAGTAATTGTCCACGGTGCTGGGCACTGGTGAGGCACCTTGAATCCTGGGATCAGTTTTGGGCCTCTCACGACAAGAAAGACATTGAGGGGCTGGATCATGTCCAGAGAAGGACAGTGGAGCTGTGGAAGGGTCTGGAGCACAAGTCTCATGAGGAGCAGGTGAGGGAGCTCCGGGGGAGGGGGGGGACGGGACAGGGCTCAGCCTGGAGAAAAGGCAGCCTTCTCACTCTCTACAAGTCCCTGACATAGGAGCTGGGTGGGGGGTTGGGCTCTTCTGCCAGGTAACAAGTGACAGGACAAGAGGAAATGGCCTCAAGTTGTGTCCGGGAGGTTTAGGTTGGATATTAGAAAGGGTGGTCAGGCACTGGAACAGGCCTGCTCAAGGAGGTGGTGGAGTCACCATCCCTGAAAATGTTCAACAAATGTGGATGTGGCACTTGGGGACATGGTTTAGTGATGAACTTGGCAGTGCTGAGTTTTTGATGGACTTGATGACTTTAGAGGGCTTTTCCAACCTTAGTGATTCCATGATTTTGACTCCCCTCCCCGGCAGGCTGCAGAAGGAGGTCAGGCTGGCGCAGAAAGCAGACTACTCGACCCAGCGAGTGGCCAGCCCCCTGCCCTACGACAAGATCTCGGTAAGGCACGTCCCTCCCTGTGGGGTTTTTGGTGCTCTGCTGGAGGGATTCCCACATGGTGTAGGCCCCCCACCAGCCAGGCTGGGGCACTCCAGAGCCTGACCTCCACAGCTATTCCTGCTCTCTCTGCAGCCCGGGGACAAGACGCTGGCTCAGAGCGCCCAGATGTACCACTACCAGCACCAAAAGCAGCAGATGATCTCCCTGGAGAAGTAAGCAACCCGTCAGCAGACAGCATGTCCTGCCATTAACTGGGGTGCCCCTAATCATCCCGCTGGGCTTCACCGCCTCTCTATATTCTCTCTCTTTAAGATGAAACTGGATGTGGCACTTAGTGCCATGGTCTGGTAACCACGGCGGTAGTGGATCAAGGGTTGGACTTGATGATCTCAGAGGTCCTTTCCAACCCATCTGATTCTGTGATTCTCCCCGACAGGCATAAAGAGGAGCCCAAGCTGCCGGACTCTGCATCCTCCGATGAGGAGAATGAGGATGGAGACTTCACTGTGTATGAGTGCCCCGGGCTGGCTCCGGTATGTGGGCGCAGGGGAGCTGGGGGTCCCTGTGCATGTAGGGGGAGTCCAACATGTGCCTGGGATGTGCAGTTCCTTGTAAGGACCTTTTTCCACATGTTCTTCATCAAACCTTGAGGTAGTCCAACCCCTCTGATCCCTCTCATTGGAGCTCTCCAGGGGCAGGAGTGCATGTTCTGGCACAAGGCTTTTCCCTGGGAGCAGAGAGCCAGGGCAGCCCTTGGCACATCTGACCCACCTTCCCTGTGGTGCCAGGGACACGGTCACCTCAGGCTCCTGAGCACCAGGAGTGGAGGGGCTAGTCCTAGAGCCACCCCAGCGTCTGGAGCATGGACCTGTGACCCCTCAAAGCCAGGAACGTCCTCACTGGCTGGCAGGGGACCCAGGGGAAGGGCACCTTCTAACAGCCCTGGGTACAAAAGAGCACAAAGGGCTGGTGAGAGGGCTGGTGAGAGGCCTTTCACATGGTAATAGGTGCAGAGCCCGGCCATCAGGGCCCAGATGGAGGGTCATCATTGGGTCTTTACAGGCCCATTAAAGGGCACTTGATGGCAGGGAGGCAGGCAGTCGACTAGGCACCCCATTCCTGCTGGGGGGCCCATCCTGGGGTCTCCAGTCTGAGCAAGGAGCCCTATTCCTGACAGCCACCCTGGGAATGCTGTCCTGCGATCCCCAGCCCAGCTGTGGATTCCACCTGGGACCTTGGGTTTTACACATCACCCTACCCCAGCACCCCCAGCCCCACCTGGCAGGGAAGCAGCACCTTTTCAGGAGTGATGAGGGTCCTGGTGTGTGTCACCCCATTGCAATCCACTAGGTCGCCTCCCTCGTCCCTGCCACGTTGGGGTTCAGACCCAAACCCCTTTGAATGGGGCAGCTGAACCCCAACTGTTTTCTGATCTCCTGCCTTTTCCTTTTCCCATCCCACTCCCTCCACCACGGCAGACTGGAGAAATGGAAGTGAGGAACCCGCTGTTTGACGACTCCTCCTTACACCTCTCCAACCTCAAGTCGCATCAGTAACACCCCTCCAGACTCCTGCACCCGAGCTCGCTACAGACTGTGCCTGCAGCCGGGCCCGGCGGGGCGGCCCGTGCCGGAGGGGCACCCACAGCCGGGCCAAGGGCCGCAGACCCCGCGCTGCCAGACTGTTCGACGCCTGCCCAATAAACACCCACTAACAGCTATGGGAGCGGGGATTGCCCCCGTTTCCAGCGTCCTTGTCCTCTTTGCCGCTGTGATCGCGTCCCTGCCTTGCCCTTTGCTTCACTGCCCTCGGGGACATGCCAGCCCTACACGTGGGGGGTGGCTGCTGCTTTGGCACAGAAACTGGGGGGTCTGCGGCACTGTCTCTTTGCAGCTGGCTTTAAGGAGGGGGCTGCTGCCCTGGCTGCAGCTAGGCTGATATGCAGCAGCAGGGAAAGGGATGGAGACAGGGTTAGAAAGCAGGAGAGGGCCAGAAGGGCTGGGCATGCTCATGTCTGGCATCAGGGCTGCCAGCCTGTCCAGAGCCCCTCTGCCAGGGATGGAGCCTTTCCCTGGAGCAAGTGGCATCACTAAGGGCTTTAGTGCCCATTCTACCCCCTCCTTCCCAGCTTGGGCAGCCCCTGGCAGCAGGATAGTGCTCTGGGAGCCAAGGGGAGGAGCAGGAGTGGCTCAAGCAGGTGCTGGCATCACTCTCCAGGATGCTCCTTCAGAAGATGCCCTGGGGCGCAGACAGTCCCAGTGCCACTGTGGCCTGGGAGCCCATGCCAGGCGGTGCTGGCAGAGGATGAGGTTTTTCTTACCCCAGGCCTTGGTGGGGTGAAAACTCGGAAAAAGGGTTCAGGATTTTGATTTTAAACCTATGTGGCCGTGGGGGAGGAAGGAGCAGGACTGGAGGGAGCAGAGGAGGCTGGGAGGGGTAGCCAAGGCATGGAGCCCACGCCCTGGCAGCATCCCTGTGGAGTCTGGCACTGCGCACTCTCCAGGCATCCCTCCGTGGTAGGAGACAGTCTCCCCTGCTCCATCTCAGGCACCTCCTGGGCCTCAGACACCCCCTGCACCCCTCTCTTACCAGTGTCCAGGCTCACCAGCCCTCACCAACACGTCGCTGCTCGGAGCCCACTGCTGCTCCCCAAAGCCTCCCGGGTGCATTGGCCGTGACCTTCCAGCAGAAGGCCCAGGACAGGGTTTGAGTTACTTTTCACAGATTGTGGCTTCATGTCCAGACCCTGTTGTGGTCTGTCATGACCACAGGTGACCTGTTGCATGGGGGTGACCTCTTGCACTCACGGAAGCCACACGCTCAGGCAGACACAGGCAGGGCAGGCAGCAGTGGCAGGGATGTGCCGGTGACACGGTGGTGACATGGGACCGTTACTGTCCCTGTCCCTGGCGGGGTGGCTGACAGAGGCTGTCACAGCACAGATTCTGTCCCCATGTCCTGTGCTGCCCCTCCCCATGGGCTGCTGCCCCTCTCCCCACACCTCTCGTTGTTGTATGAATTGTAGTTCTTTTAAAAGATTTTATTAAAAGACCGTGTTTGAGACCCATGTGAATGTGTGGTGTGGGACCCACGGCTCGGGGGGCTCCTCTCGAAGCAGGGTGGGTCAAGGAGACAGGGGAGGGAGCATGCTGTGGGTCCCCCAGCCCCAAACCTTCCTTGGGGAATAGCGAGTAGCCATCCTGCTCCTGCAGCTGGAGGAGCCTTTAAACCTTTCGGAAGGGTTTTCCCACGCAGGGAAAGAACTGAGGGTTTATTTTCTTCTCAGTGTTTGCCAGGAGAGGTTTCCCCAGGGAAGAGTCGGGTGGGAGCCCCCCGCACCCAGCCCTGAAGCACCGAGCACCCACCCTCCGCACATCGCTGGCTCCCAGGGCCCTTCGCACCTCGGGAATGGCAGATAAGGGCTATCGCGTCCCCTCATTGTGTGCAGCCGAGCTCCTTTGATCACGCCAGCCCCCCCATCAGGCTGATACCATCTCTCCTGGTTTCGGCAGCCGGAGGTGGGTGCTGACTCACCGCGAAAGCACTAGCCAAAGCACCCAGCCGGAATGCTCTCATGGGTTCTCCAGCTGCAGCCGTGGGTGATGTGCACCCCAAATAACCCAAGAGCCCCCCAGGGCTCAATCCTGGGGAAACACAGCCTCCCACCCCCTCTCCCGAGGTCCCCAAATTTGTCCTTCCTTTGTTCTCAGAGCTCACCAATCTCTCAGAGCACATCCAGACTTTTTGGGAAGTTCTAACTTGGAGTAAAACCTGTCTGTTCCTCCTGGGAAGACCCCCTTGCTCCTGGCACAGCAGTTGCAGGAGCCCTGTGTCCCCTGGGACTCTGCGTCCCCACAACATGTGCCGGCATGGAAGTATCATTTGTCCAGGGCCAGGGGCACCTGTGCTGCAGACATCCCAGGACACCGTGGGGCTGGGTGCAGGGTCCATGCTCAGGCCCCTCCTCAGTTTTCCCAGTTGTAACACAGCAGGGTGTGTGTTCGGGCAGTGTGGTGGTGAGGGTGTGACTGTAATGAAAACCCGGGGTCTTTCCCCTCAGACAGGTTTGGAAGAATCGACTCCAACCTGCCCACCCAGGCCAGCTGCAGGCCAGCAAGCTGCACTGACAGGGAGCAGGTCAGTGTTCCTCCAGAAATGAGGCTTCTGGAGCTCAACTCCCTGCCCACCCTTCCCTAGAAGGTCCTAGGGTGACCCCTTCATCAGGGGACCCTGACCCAGCATGTGCAGGGCTGCAGCCCCCTGAGGTGTGATTGCCTTCAGTGGGCAACTCAGGGGGACCCAGCACAGGGCTTCTCCATAACCTGCCACAGTAAAGGGTGGGTTGACCATGAATAAAACATCATCTGTGGTCATCCACTCTCAAAATCTCGTCCCCAAGTCACACCAGTGACACCAGCAGGTTCAGCCATGGAGTGATGGAAGGCTGCATCCATCTTTCTCCTCTGGATCAGGCAGAGGAGACAGTTGGCCATTGGTGCTCAGTGACCCCACACAATAACCAGGCAGCTCACACAGCTCCCCCAAAATCACCCTATTGAAATGTAGAGGGGGGACACACACCGAGAAACCCCACTGACTCCCTCCACATCCCCCAGCTAAAACCATCACCGCCACAATGGGCCTCGCTCCTACAAAGGGGCCGGTTCAAAGTCAACGTCTCCCTTCCCCTCCGTCTGTATATGAAAGGAGCAGGAATGCGTTTGAGGGCCGAGGGGGGGGGGGGGGGGAGGCAGGGCTGGGAGGCTTCCTGGGGGGATGGAGAGAAAGAGCAGGTTGGCAGGAGGAGGGGGTCCAGCCCGGGAACAATAAATCAAAGGAAAGGGGAGTTACTGCCCGGTCAAGGAGCTTCTGAAACCCTGGGCCACAGCAGGAGTCCGGGAGGAGCAGGGCTGATGGCTGCCATCGGGGTCCCGCAGAGAGATTTCCTCTGCCCGCTGGCAGTAGGCAGCAGCAGGCAGGTCTGCCTGCACAACACTGGGTCCAGCATTCCGGGCAGCACAGCTCAGGGTCCAGGTCACCCCTGGGCACGACTGAATTCAGTCCCTAATCAGGAAGCTGCCTCACCAGCTCTGGACATTAGGCCTCCCAGGTCCTGCAGCCACAGAGCTCAGTAAAGGGTATACAACCCCACTGACAGGGTTTTTAGCACCATCCGTTCATTTTCCTGGGGCTTCCCTCCCTCCCAGAGCAGCCTGACACAATCAGGTTGGGCAGCCTGATAGATGTCCTGCCAGGCGTCAGAAAGAAACATTCATTCCAGTTCATCCATTTGGCCATTTTTTTTTCCTTATAAGAATGTCCTTAGGAGGGTCAGCTGTTCAACTTCCCCCAACATGCAGCAGTGCCAGGGGCTGCTGCTGGCACCGTGGATACCAGTCCTTGAATGCCAGTCCCTGCATGTCAGTCCCTGGGTACCAGGCCCTTGGTGCCAGTTCCTGGATGCGAGACCCTGAGCACCAGTCCCTCTGTGCCAGCAGTAGATACGAGGCTTGGGGTGCCAGTCCCTGGGTGCCAGCCATCTCGGGAGCCAAAGTAAGTGTTTCATAACCAGCACTCAAGTGCTTGCCCCTAGTTACCCCCAGAGCCTCATCCTCATCCCGCCGCGGGGGAGGCTGCTCCAGCCTATCTCCTCGGCATATCTCCAGTGCGAGACAGCTGCAGCTCCCGGTAATCCGGGTTAATAAACAGGGAGCAGTGTCAGGATCACTGTCACAGGGAGCAGTGTCAGGATCAGTGTCAGCAGCAGAGTTGCTCCTCGCCCTGCTCCATCTGGGGTCAGGGGGTGCCAGCAGTGGGGTCACATCTCACCCTGCTCCAGCTGGGTTCAAGGAGTGCCCACACCACCGGTGTCTGCCCACACACAGGAGCTGGCATCAGGTATATCCAGAGGCCGATGTGATGGCAGTATTGGGATCAGGGAAGCTCCCGGTGCTGAGCTAGGAGGGAAGTAAGGGGGAAAAGCCTAGAGGTGACCCCAAAAGTGCCATTATGAAGGGCGGTGTGAGGGGAAAGTCCTTTAGAGAAAATATGGAGTGTGCTCCATTGTGGAGCCGGTGGAGCCAACAGCTTGGGCTGCAATTCCCTCCCTAGCAGCACACCCTGAGCTCTGGGGTCTCAGGCTCAGACATGCTCCCCCACACCACAACTTTTGTCTGCAGAAAGAGGAAGAGGAGAGGGACAGTGAGAGTGTGAAAGGTCTAGGGAAGCCCAGCTCTGTCCATGCTCGCCATGGAGCCACAAGGCTCAGGCGATAACACCAGGTGTCAAGAGGGGCAAGAGGTGATGGCCAAGCTCTGGACCATCCCTGCTGCTGCACGA
Source organism: Corapipo altera (assembly GCF_003945725.1). Taxonomy (NCBI): domain Eukaryota; kingdom Metazoa; phylum Chordata; class Aves; order Passeriformes; family Pipridae; genus Corapipo; species Corapipo altera. The sequence continues at coordinate 925,591 of NW_020885000.1, forward strand.
TGGCACTGGCATCCCAGGACCTGTCCACCGTCCTGGGGACAAGGAGCTGCTGCAGGCAGGTGGGCTGCCCTCACATCAGCCCCTGGCCACGGTTCATGACGCTGCAGCTCCCCAAAGCCATCCCTTTCCCTGCCCAGGCCCCATAGCGCTGGGGGGGTTCCCTGGTGGGGAGACTCCGGGGCTGGTGCTGCCCTAACACTGTCGCGAGTCCCTCCTCGAGCAGCGCGGGGCCGGAGAGGTGCGAGGCTGCGCGGGAGGATCGGTATCCTCCCCCTCTCCCTGTCCCGTCGGGGCCGTCCCGTCCACCTCCCCGCGGCAAGGGTGTGAGCCGGTGCTGCCCCCTCCCACCGCACCTTCCCCCCCGTGCCCCCCGCCCCCCCGGGGGATCAAGTTCACGCCCGACCCACTGATGCGGCCCGGCCCGGCCCGGCCCCGCCGCTCTCAGAGGCCCCGGCGGCGCCGCAGCAGGGAGGCAGCGGCCGGCAGCCCCCGCATGGAGCCCTAGGGCGGCGGGCAGCATGTTCAGCCCGGACGGGGGGCTGCCGGCCGCCCCCTTCGGCCTCCTGACCGACGGCGGCCCACCCTTCACCCGTGCCGGCTTCGACGGGGCGCCCGCCCAGCCGCTCTTCTTCCCCTTCGCCACCGCCGCCGCCGAACCCGAGCCCGCCCGCGACCCGCCGCCGGCCCGCGCCTGGCTGCCCCCGCCCGCCCCCGCACCTCCTGCCAAGGCGGAGGCGCGCCCGAGCCGGTCCTGCAGCCAGCCCGAGCCCGAGCCCCGCACTGCCGCCTACTGCGGCCCGGCCTGGCCGCCCCCGCCCTGGGCCGGCCCCGCGCCCTCCGGCCCCGCCGCCCTGCCTGGGCCACCTTTCCCCGGCCCGGCCGCCCCTGCTTTCCCCGGTCCCCAGCTCTGCCCCGCCGCGCTGCAGCCGGGCGCCGGCGGCCCCTCGGGGCTGGGCAGCAGCGGCAGCTCCAGCGGCGCCGCCAGCGAGGGCGGACACTCCAGCGACAGCGGCGAGGAGGTGAGACCCCACGGGGTGGGGATGGGCGGCCTTCCGCCGCCCGCACACGGCGTGTCTCGGCTTTCCTCCCCACCTGGTGCCACTGCCGGGACAGGGATCAGAGCCACAGTTCGCCGAGACTCCGCGGGTGCCTCGTGTTCGGCCCTGCCGTCGGGTGCCCCCGGGGAGAAGCCCTGATACGGCGCTAGGGCTCACCCCGGCTCAGCTGGGGGAGCACCTCGGGGAGGGTGCTTTGGGGGGGGTTGAGGACTTAGGGGGGCAGTTTTCTCTTTCTTCTGTAGCCCCTGGTACGCGATGCGGCGGGGCCGCCCCGGGTAGCGATGTCGAAGGCCGGCTCTGGAGGGATACTGGGGGCAGCGCCGCACGGTCCCCAGCCGCTGCTCCCGGAGCTCCGTGGGCACCCACGGCTGCTGGGGCAGAGACAGCCCTAAGATGAAGGCGGGGGGGGGGGGGGGGCGGCAACACTGCTTATCGGCACGGCCGGACCTGTGGTTTGGGTTAGATTTTAATATTTTTTCATCTTGGCATAACACGAACCCGCTCCGGGAGCAGCAGCGCGGCCGATGCCAGGGCTGGTCTGTGCGGGGATTGGGTGTGTTTGCGCAGCCGCCTCCGGGCCGTGGCTGCGGGAGCTCCCACGCACAATGGGTGCGGGTCCCCGGGCCGCAGTCGGCCGCGCTGGGTAGGGGGTGTTCACGAGTAGTGTTTCCCGGCTGCGGGACGGTGAAGAATGCCCCGTGGGAGAGATATTCCGGCCTTCCCGCTGCTGATCTACGCCCGGAATTATAAGCCGCGGCTCGGTGACAGAGGAACGTCTAGAAAACCCACAACTGTGCCAAAAAATGAAACTTGGGTAAAAGACTTAAAAATGCCACCGCAGCGGCTGAAGACTGCGCGGCAGGGAGGTGGGAAGCGCCTGGGTAACCGCTTTCCAAAAGGAAAGAGCCTGCTGGTGGCAAAGAGGAGCTTGAGTCCCACGCGTCTCTCCGGCGCTTTGGTCCCTCGCTTCACGAGAGCCTTTTCCCTGTCCCGGGTGCAGGCGGGAGAGCAGTTGGCGAGGGGCTGTCCCAGCCCCAGAGCCATGGCGAAGTGGCCCACGCCGCAGGAGAGCTGAGTCTTGGTGTCGTGTGGTGGGATGCGTGGAAGTGGGGCGAATCTGGGGCCCGTCAGTCCAATTTGGCCGTCGGTGCTGCCTCTGATCAGGCCAGAAGACCGCGAGCTGGGGTATAAAGGGGACATTCCCAGGGCGTGTTGAGGCAGACCGGGAGGTCTGGGTGCTCATTGTGCCACTCTTGGCCGCCGCCGCGCCGGCGTGGGTTGATCTGGGCAGTGTTCGTAGTCCGGGGGGGGGGGGTCCTGTGTGGGGCATGGTGGAGGTGCTTCGTGGTACCTGAGCAGAGTCCCTCGTCCGGGGGTTGGGAAAAACCGCTCTGTCGCCCATCCCATCGCCCAAGGGCCACATCGCATGAGCACTTGACCCTTTGCATGTCCGTGCTGCCGAGGGCTCAGCTGAGCCTCCCTCTGCGCTGTCAACCCGACAGACGCGGCTCTTAGCAGCCCCTGGCCGCGAGTCGTCTCCTCTCAGTGCTTCTCTGTCCCTGCCAGGATGCGCCAACCTCTGGAGAGCTGGAGCAGTTCGCCAAGGACCTCAAGCACAAGCGCATCATGCTGGGCTTCACCCAGGCCGACGTGGGGCTGGCCTTGGGCACACTCTACGGTGAGGGGCAGAAGAGGGTCGGGGGAGGGCCCTCTTCTCCCCCCAGAGCTTGGGGGAAGGGAGAAGCTGGGGAGGGGGATGGTATTACCTGGCCCAATGGAGACTTCTGCTCCTTAACGACCCGCAAAAGAGCCGACAAGCACCAGCCCTGGGGCTCCCGAGTCGGGAGTTGGGGGGTGGGCCCAGCCCTGCGGTGAGCTCGGAGGGTTCGATAGCAGGGAACTGGTTTAATACAGTAGCTACAGTTGCTTTTTCAGAGCTTTAGATCCCTACTGAAGCAGAAGAAAGAATCCGTTCCCTGGTCTTCCAGGGACAGGGGAGGTTTGGGGGTGGCAGATCCTGGGGGGCTGCAGATGGGGGCAGCTGCGCGGTGCATGATGTCCTGCCCTCCCTGCCCATGCAGGGAAGATGTTCAGCCAGACGACCATCTGCCGCTTCGAAGCGCTCCAGCTCAGCTTCAAGAACATGTGCAAGCTGAAACCGCTGTTGCAGCGCTGGCTCAACGAGGCGGAGAACACGGACAACATGCAAGAGGTGCGGGCTAGGGAGGGTGGGAGCTGGGGTAACCCTACGCCTGCAAGCCCTCAAGCCACAGATTCTTCTCCATTTCCAACATGCCTTTGGGGAGAGAAGAGGGAAACAGGAGGTATTTTGTGCCACAGCAGCATCTCACTGCATGGCTTCAGTCCGGCTTGGGGGGGATATCGCTGGGTATTGCTTTCTGCCAAGCTGAGGGGAGCCCAATGCCCCCACAGACACCTAGTGATTATGGCAGCTCCCATCTTGGAGCAGCCGGGTCCTGCTGGAACCTCAGAAAGGCTAAATGTGCAGCTTGCTGCTCCCTGGGGAACCTGGCGGGGGTGCAGGAAGATTTGTCCAGCCTCCCCACACCAGCTGCTGGCAGGGCTGGGATACTGGGAATGGCCCCAGTCACAGTGGAGTAATGCTCAGTGGAGAGTCACAGGGTCACAGTCTGTGCCCAGAGCCTGGTGGAGACTCTTCCGTCCAGTGACCAACATGTTCCCTCTCTTGTTCCTAGATGTGCAATGCAGAGCAAGTACTGGCCCAAGCCCGGAAGAGAAAACGCAGGACCAGCATTGAGACCAATGTGAAGGGAACACTGGAGAGCTTCTTCCGCAAGTGCGTGAAGCCCAATCCCCAGGAGATCTCCCAGATTGCTGAGGACCTCAACCTGGATAAAGACGTAGGTTGGGAGGGTGGGAAGGGTGGGTGCCCAAATGTCAGCAGCTCCTGAGCATCTGCATCAGGCCAGTTTGATACTTTGTCTCAGAGCAGAAATGAGCAGTTATGAGGCATAGCTCATCAGTATGAAAAAAAACCCACTTGGCTCCAGAGGAGGCTTTCCTTCACAGATGGAGTATTTAAAACTTTACAGGGACAAAAATAATCCCCAGACCCAACACAACACCCCATCTGTGTTTGTGTATATGCACATAATGTATAAGAGTAATCCTTTGATACTAATTCACCTCTAAAGAAGCTGATTTTTGCCCCCAAGAACCCACATGGAAAGTGAAAACTTTTTCTTCATTGGAAGTGGAAATGCACGAGAAGACCAACAAAACACAACCTACGAACAATACACAAGTTCCAGTCACAAATGCATATTGGCTTCATCTGATAATGCCACTGGCCTTTGGAGAGAAACCTTTCTTTCAATTCATTATCTTCTTTCCTGTTTAACATTTTCTACCTCTCTCATCTCTCAGCTCTGGAAGCAGTGGAAAAAGTGTTCCTGGCTGGAGTCCATCAGGGCTCAGACCAGGACAGAGATGTGTGGCAGGGAGGGGGCTGCACTGGCAACTTGGGGTGCTGTGGAGATGCCACCAGTAGAAGGGTCTCCTTGTCACCCACAGAGTGCCTGGGGTCACCCCCTCACCCATCTCTCTGTCTCCCTCCCTGCAGGTGGTCCGGGTCTGGTTCTGCAACCGGCGTCAGAAAGGCAAACGGCTGCTGCTGCCCTATGGCAATGAGGCAGATGGGATGATGTACGACATGAACCAGCCGCTGGTGCCGCCCACCCTGCCCATCCCAGTGACGTCCCAGGGCTACAGCCTGGCACCCTCCCCTCCCATCTACATGCCGACCTTTCACAAAGCTGAGATGTTCCCACAAGCGCTGCAGCCTGGGCTCTCCATGAGCAACAGCGGCCACTGAACCGGGGGCTGTGGGGTCACTGCAGGTGGTCTGGCAGCCCCCACTTTGCCCCGGGCTGGCCCAGGCAAAGCCCTCCTTCTGCTCGTTGGGCTGCTGTGTGGGGCTTTTTGGGGTGCAAGGGGCTGGGAGCCTGTCGCTCGCTGTCTACGGTTGCTCCCAGCCCTTCCCAATTATGTGATCTTACTGGTCCCAGCAGCATTGGCCCCCCCCTCTGACCTCTCCTAGGGGCAGCTGCTCCTGCCCCACTGCACCCCCTGAAGCCATGTGCGCCCAGCCCCAGCCGCTCTTCTGGAGACCCAAAAAAAAGTATTTTTTAGATTTTGGGGTGGGGGGAGGGGGGTGGTTTTATTATTTTTTGAAATGGTTTTTGGTTGTAGTTTTTAAAAAGCAAAAATTTTTGTAGTGATCTAGTTTCCCAGGTGCCTCCTCCCTGTCATGTAGAGCAGGGCTGGAACACCATGCCCAGGGCTGAGGGGCCCTGGTGGCTCTGCCCACCCTCCTGGGCAGCCAGGGTGAGCTGAGCTCAGGGGCAAGGGGTGGAGGTGAGCCTCCGCCACCCCTTGAGCTGTGGCACAGGAGAGCTTCACCCTTCTGTGGGTCAGCTGGTGAGGCCTGTTTGGGTCAGGGGGGGTCCTCCCCAGCGCTTGTGCCCAGCACGAACTGGACAAAGGGGACTGAGGACCCTCAGCCCCCTGGGCCCTCCTCACTCTCCAGCCACTGTCCCCCGCCCCAGCCTGGCTTGGCTGCCCAGAAACCTGGGGGGTCCCAGCCCAGGGGTCCAACAGCGCCCTGTCCATGCTGCTAGCACCCCAAGCCTTCCAGCCTGCTGTAGTTAATGATGAATTTTATATTTTTTGTTCTTAATCACATTCCCACGGGCAGTGAAATAAATCTCAGAGTTCTTTGGGGCAAGAATGATTTAACCCTTTCCTTGCTTCACTTGCATCCCTGCTCCTGCAGCCCAGCAGTGCAGGTTTAGCTGCATGTGGGGGCACAGCGACACTGGATCAAGGCCCCCAAAGAGAATGGACGTGTCCCTGTCACACTGGCAACACCCAGCTCTTGGCTGCCTGCAGCTTGGCTCCTAAACCAGGACTGGTGGCAGCTTGGTTTTGGAGGGGCTGTTCCCCTCCTGAAGCAGAGGGGGTCAAAAGTGAAGGGGTGGTCATCTTCCACCCAGTTTAAACTGCTGGTTTGCTGTAGCTGCTGAGAAAGGGGGAAGCAGTGGGTTCTCATTTGCAGGCTGCTTCAGCAGCTGCCATGGACAGGGAAGGACTAGGGAGGATGTAGACTGGTAGGCAGGGAAGAGGTCTGGGAAGGTGGGTTTGTTCTCACCTGCAGGGCTGCTGGTGTGACACTGATGGGCAAAGGATGGATGCTCCTGTGTGCGTGGTCCATCTGAGTCAGCCTCATGCTGGGGTGATGCCAACCCAGCCAGGCAGGTCCAGTGGGCATTGGGAGCTGAGCCAGTGGGAACTGGGAGTGTCTGGGGGATGACTTCACATTTCCCCACCATGGTCTCCAGCCCTTTCCCTCGCGGGACCTTCCCCCAAGCAGAATGAAATCCCCAACCATCCTGTAGGGAAGCTTCTGGAAAGCCCAATTTTCAGCTCGGCAGCTGATTTGGTCTACAGGTCTGCCTGGAGTGGGGGCACTTTTAAGGAGCTGCTAACAGAGCACCCTGGGACTCTGCCGGGCTGGGTGCCAGCCCTGCGTGGCAGGACCCCCTTGGCTCACTCTCCATCCCTACTTGTTACCCAGGGATACTTCCCTGCCTGCCTGTGGAGTGGGGGCACAGCCATACATGGCATCCACTAGAAACTGTCCCTGTCACAGCTGCGCAGTTTAAGGGTGTGGGAGGATGGTGGGATTGGGAGCAGAAAGCTGAGAAGGGTATCATCTCCCTAAGGTCTGCTTGTCTCCACATTTCCACCATCTGATTTTCTACTTCCAGCCAGGCAGGAGCCCCAACCCCCATATCCCACAGCCCCGGCACCCTGCCCATGGGCACCCAGCACCTGTCTGTGGGTACCCACAGCCCCTCCTGCTCCACTTCTGGTTGACCCAGAAAACAAAGCGGAAATCGGAAGCCACAGAAGTCAGAAGAGCGCGGTGTGCCTGTTCAACTGCCATCCCACCAGGGCTGGCACTAGGGCGGCAGGGTTGCCCCCTCTACCAAGGGGGACCTGAGTCCTGCTGGGCACCTGGTGGGTCGCAGGGTGGCAGGGGTGGAGTTGGGTGACTTCAGAGCTGCAGGGAGGAAAACTTGGGGAAACTTGTGACTAAAAGTTGTTGATATCACTGGGATTGATGATACCGAGCAGAAGGGCATGGGGCAAGGCATGGGTAGAGCAGTGTGTCTCACTCCCTGGTTCTATCAAACCCAAAATCACCACTGATCCTGGATGGTGCCCATGCTGCAGGGGGTATACATGGTACTGGGTGCCCATAATGTAGGGTGCTGTCTGAGCAGGATGTGTGCATGGTGCAGGGTGGACATGGTGCAGTGCTATGTCTGTGTGTGCAGGGTGCCCGTGGGACTAGCTTTGCTCCCGGAGGCCACCGGCTTGCTTCCTTCCTGCCACAACAGGGAGGGAGTGACAAACCACAGCATCCCTGTGCCTGGCTGACTTTGAAATTGCCCTGAGAGGATTTGCTGTCCTGTGGCTCCTCACTGGCATAGTGGCACCCACGATTCAAGGGGGGTGGGGGAGATGGGTGCTGCCAGGAAATGGGGGAGCAGAGGCTGTGTTCCCTCCTGGCCATGGGGTGCTGGGCCCCCCTGTACTGCTTGAGCATGGCTCCTCCACCCCAGCCGCAAATGTCACCATGTGGCCTCTGCCACCAGGGCTTTGGCACCCAGCAAATGTTGCTGGGGGGACACTGAGGATCACAGGGAAAGGTTGGGGAGCCCTCAGCCACCCACCAGCCCCCTGCCCTGCCCACACCTTACACCACAGGCACAGCCTCGGCAGCAACGTAACATTTATTTCCAAAGCACCCTCTGGTCCTGCCAGCACTCTGGCAAGATGGTCAACATTGGTTCAGGAAAATTAAGTCATGGGGAGTTGCTCAAGGTCCCAGTGTGGCAACAGCTGGGTTGGGACAAGAGTGGACCTCCCTTCTCTCCGTGCCCCACATCCTGGTCTGCAGGTGGGTACCTCACACTCCTCCCACCCCTGTATCCTCTGTCTGGATACACCCCAATGGTCCCGGCACACACTAGGAGTTGAACCAGCTCTGCAGGTCGGGATAGAGGTGGCCGCGGGGCAGGTGGGGGTAAGCGGTGCAGATGGTGCAGATCCGCTCCCTCCAGTCAGTGTAGAGCTTCACACTGAACCTCCTCTGCCAGGCAAAGAACTGCTGGTAGCGGCTGGAGTTCATGGTCTTCAGGAAGATGGCCAGCTCCTCCAGGGAGTTGAAGTCATCAACGTGGATGAAGGAATCGGCAGGAATGAACTGCTCATAGTTGGCCCGGGGTGGCCCCAGCACCACGGGCACAGTGCCGGCCAGCAGCGAGTTCCTCCAGAGCTTCTCTGTGATGTAGTCCCGGTGGATGGAGTTCTCGAAGGCCAGGTAGAACCTGGACTTGGATGTCGTTGGCAAGAGGCAGTCCTTGCAGAGGGGTTTGTTGTTTGCTTTCCCGTATACATTCACATGGAGGTACCTGGAGAGGTTTTTGTAGACTTCAGCTCTTTTCTGAGTCCTGTGGTAGTTGCTGATAACCCAGGATACCAAGTTGGTCTTTGCAGGGATGTTCACAGTGGCCGAGTGGTTGGGCACAAGCTTGCCATAGGGGATAAAGATGTCTGAGTCCTGCCTGTAGGTCATCACCCAGTTGAAGGTCTGGTTCCATCCTGCTAGAGCTCTACTGTTGGAGGGGGACTCCAGGGAGACCCATACCCAGTTCTGCCTTGGTGGTCTCTCCTTGGGCAGCCTGTCCTGCCCAGGTTGAAGCCGGGCATGGGGGAACACCACCACATCGGCCTGGTGCAGGAGCTGCCGCTCTGTGGTGAGCCAGCAGCCTGTGATGCCGTACAGCTCGTGGCACACGTCCCCACTGACACTGGGGACCTGCTTCGAGGGCCATTCCCACACCAGCACCAGCAGTGGCTCTGTGTGTTTGGAGTCTTCTCTGGAGCCATTGGAGGGGTTGAGGAAGCACCTCAGGTTCCAGAGCATGGTTACAAACACCCCAGCAGTGACCAAGGTCTTCACACCAGGCCGGCCCCATGGTGACCATGGCAGTGGTGATGCCCGGGGCATGCTGGCAGGATGGCTGTCACCTCCTCAGGTGACAAAGCTGACGCCTGGGACAGAGGAGAGACCACCAATGGCCATCGTCTCAGCTTGCTGGGAGCAAGGGGTGACTGGGAGGTGCTGGGATCTGAAGGGCCAGAGACAGGCCTTCTCCATGAAACCTGGTCCTCAACATCACCCCTGGACTGTCTGCTCCCCTGTACCACAGGGTTCCCTGTGCACCTGGTGTCACCCCAGGGTGGTCTTTGTTCTCCCTCCCATGATCCCTGGTGTCTCCATCTTTGGGTGAGCACAGATACTGCCAGAAGGTGCAGAGCTGATGGGAAGCATCCACTTGTGCCCCCTGCCCCACTGCCCATCACAAGAGGTCCTTGGTGCTTGCTCTGTGCCTCAGTTTCCCCACCTGACATGTAGCCATGGTCCCACTCCTTACTTTGTCCAGAATATGTCAAACCTGATATGCAGCCAGCCTTGCCGCAGCTGTGCACCAGAGGATGAGGAAGAAGATCCCAGTCCCACCTAAATAACCCCACGGTGAGGCCCCAGCTGCAAAATGGAGTGTCTCTGGGGCTGACTGTGAAGTCTGAAACTTCAGTCAGGGAGTTTCAGGACTGGAGTGTCCTGCCCAAGAAGTGCCCCAGCTTTCTCCTGCAACAATGACAAGGCAATCCCCAAGCTCGAGGTGCTCTCCCCAGATCAGGGTGCTATCCCCAGCCCCCAAGGACATGAGGAGCCCCAGGAAGCTGGGAGGTTGTAGCCTCAGGGCCCCAAACACTCATATTTTATATTCAGAATGTCACAGATGGCCAGTGCTTTGCTGTGCAGGCACGAAGGGCAGGGAGGGCAGTGAGAACAAAAAGGGCAGAAAGGGTAGCGGGGGAAGGGAGGGCAGGGAAGGCAGGGAAGGCAATGCAGCACTTGGGGCTGCCACTGATGGGGCTCAGCCCGCAGGCACATGGGCCCTCCAGCTGTGGGATACTCACCCTCCTACGGTGCCCATCTGTCTGCCTTGGGCCTCCACTGTGGTTTAACCAGCAACACTGCTGGGAACAGAGCAGTGGTGAAGGTGGCGAGGGGGATGCATGGCTGGGCTGGAGACTAGCCACCAGCTTGAGCCCAGTCTGGAGTGCCAGTCCCAGGACAGGGCTCAGTGCCTGCAGGCCATCCATGGCATTCAGTAGCAAAGGTGGTTTCTCTTTTGTGGAAACCTCTGGAAACACACGGGCTGCCTGCATCCTGGTGCCAGCTGGGGCTGGGCCCATTCCTCCAGTATTGGAGTCTCCTGGAAAGCAGTGCCCTACTTTTCCACCCACTCCAGCACTGCAGCTTGGCTGCAAAAAATCCCTTCCTTGCCTTGGCCCGCTCCATCTGTCCTGCTAAAATATACCAAGCTAAGTTTAGGCTCCAGACAAACCTGGCATGGGAAGCAGAGAGGACTGGGAAAGCTTTCCTGGTTCCCTGCACTGCACATCAATGCTGTGGGTCCCTCTCCCCGGCAGTGGGGATGCTGCCCCCATTTTGAGGATGATCTGAAAGGGAACCTCCTACTCCAGCAGTGCCAGGGGCTGCCCCATTTCTCAGCCCCTCTCCCCTTGGTGGTCAGCGATGCTGAACTCAGACTTACCGGGACGGAGGTGTGCAAGATGCCAGGTGCGTCTGCCTGGGTGCTGCCGCACTGGGCTGGGGCACTCAAAGGCTTCCTCTTTTCTGTGGTTTTTGCCTTGTCCCAGCCCCATGGCGGGTCCTTCCTGCCCCATGTGGCAGCTGGCACAGCCCGCTCCCAGCACTTCCCCTGAGCCACCCCAGGGGCTGGTATACACCCACAGCTGGGTGGGTGCCCTATGGCCAGGTGGGTACCTTGTGCCCTGGGTGGGTACCCCATGACTGGGTCGGTTCCCTCTGGCTGAGTGGGCACCCCATGGTGGGTGCATGCCCCAGAGCAAGCTGGGTGCCCTAGGGCTGAATGGGCGCCCAGTGACTGTGTGTGTCCTGTGGCTGAGTGGGTGCTACATGGCTGAGCATGTGTCCCATAGATGTGTGGGTGGCACATGGCTGGCTAGGCACCCTCAGCCTCGACAAGGTGCCACCCATCTGCCACCTGCAGCCTGGTTGCAAACAGGATACCAGCCCGACTCCAACTCCCACTGACTCATCCTGAAACTGTAAATGAATGCAGCCCCAGCACCCTCGCAGTGCTGCTGAGCCCTGGGCATTGCCCTGCCTGGGATGTTTCCTGCCAATAGGGGAAGCGGGCACGTGTGAGCCTCAGTGGTGCATGCACGAGCTGTCTCCTGGGGCCTGGCCCCAATCCTGCCCTGCTCCCAGTCTGGCTCAGTTGTGTTCTCTCCTGGCATTGCTGTCCAGGACCCAAGTCTCCATGAAAGCCCTGGCAGGCAAAATGAGATGGCGAAACTGAGGCAGAGGCATGGAGGGGACTACCAAGGTGTGCAGCACTGTTCTTGAAGCTGGCAGGGGTATGCTCTATGCCCTGGCACACACAGAGCTGGGAACGAGACCCCAGACAAGACCTCCCTGGGGGTTCTTGGGCTGCTCTAATGCCCCTGGGGTCTGCACCATTAGACCTGCTGGCTGTCAGGTCCCTGGGATCCCTGTTGGGCATGGTGCCATGTCACTGTGCCAGGGTGTAGCAGGGCTCTGTGGTTTCAGTGTCACCCCGGGAGCCCTCAGAGGCCAACTGTAGCCCCAAGGCAGGGTGTTCCTTCCTCTGTAACCATGTCCCCAGCTTCCTGTCATCTTTTCTCACTCTCTTTCTGCATTTCTTCCACTGCATGATTGAGAGCCCAGATTCCACAATCTACGGGGACCATTCCCAGCCTGGCCTGGGCCAGCCCTGTCAGCTGTGGGCAGCAGTCTCTGCCTGGCCGGAGCATTCACCATCATCCTGCTGCTGTCCCATATCTTGAGGGCCCAGGGCCACAGTGGCTGGGGCCGTTCCCCTCCACAGACAGCACTTGCAATAGAATTTCCTTGAGGCATTGAGGATGTCTTTTGGAGCAGGAGGGAGCTTTTTCATGTCACTTGTAGCTGTCACCTGCAAGTGCTGCCCCAGGACACCCTGGCAGCAGAGACAGTGCCCCAGAAGGACTTGCAGCCAGTAGGTCCAGACACCTTCACCCTGTTGCCCAAGAAACGTGGCTCTGAGCCAGGCTGGGAGCCAGGACCAGTGCTGCCTGGGTGGGCTGGGCAGAGATCAGGGCCAGGAATCAGGCCATGGGACCACTGGGGAACACAAGACAGCACCAGCACAGAGCAGAGAACTGTGGGTGGGTGGGCACAGCCACCTGCAGATGACCCCACACAGAGACAGGAGTTTGGCCACCCCAAAAGGAAGTCCCCTGAGAGGTACTCAGGGCTCCATGTCCCCAAGGCTTCAGGCCCCGCGTCCATGAAGGATGCTTTTCCCGGGGCTGTGCTGTCCCATGGTACGCTGCTGTGTCTGTCCCTTACTGGCCCTGCAGAGGGTTCCATCGTCATGCCAAGCAGAAAAGAGAAGCTCCCCAAGACTCACACAGGGGCAGCAGGAAGGGAGGGAGCAGGAGACTCAGGTCAGGACTTTGACCCACCTGTGGAGCCCCCCCTGCACCCTTCTAAGCTGGGGAACCACTCTGCTGCAGGACAGGGGTTTTGAGGTGCTTCTTGTGTGGGCTGGGGATAACCCACATGCAATCCCGTGCAGGAAGCCAAGGGTGACAGCTTCCCTCCTTTCCCAGGGACCCAGCAAAAGCCCAGCTCCTCTCGATTCTGGGCAGCTCTGCCCATACCCCTGCCTGCACACCCAGCAACCCTCCCAAACTAGCCACTCTCCCCAGGGCACAGAGCTGGGTGCACGATGCCTCTTCACCACTGCATCCCTTATCCTCCCGCGTCTCAGCACACTGTTTCACCCAGAAGTTTGGGGAATAATGGCACTTTGTGTTGGACAAGGGGAGCTTTTGTTAGAGCCATGCAGCTGCCGAAGGGCCTTCCCTGAGTACAGGGCACCCTTTGCAGCACCACTGGGACTGCAGCAGCCAGAGGGGGATTCATTACTCCGAGCTGAACTTGGCTGGAAAAAGAGATGGTCACAGAGAGTTAGAGGGAAGGAGACAGGAGAGGAGGCTGCAGAGAGCAGGAAGAGGGAGGGACAGATGGGAAATGGAGAGAACCAGGGTAATGGGAGGAGAGAGGAAAAGAAGGATGGAGGGATGGATGGAAGCAAGGATGGATGGAAGGGAGAGAAGATAGAAGGAGGGAGAAAAAGAAGGAAGGAAGAAAGGATAGAAGTAAGGATGGATGGGAGGACAGATGGATGGGAAGAAGCATGGATGGGAGGAAGCATGGATGAATGGAAGGAAAAAAGGATGGAAGGAATGATAGATGCAAGTAAGGGTGGATGGGAGGAAAGAGGAGAGCTAGCCTGGCTCGGTGTTTATTGCTGCTGAGAGCATCCTTTCCAGCCCTGGGGTTAGAGCTGACAGTGGACAGCTGTGGCAGCAGGTTGGTCTCTCCAAAAACACCTGTGGATGCCCCAGCATATGCCCGTGGGAGGGGTCAGGCAGGAGCAGGGGCAGCAGTGGCACCCTGGACGCAGACCCCGCAGCCACGGGCCAGTCCGTCCTGTCCTGGGGAACACGAGGGGCAGAGGCGCGGGGGTAACCTGTGTCTGGCTGCAGGGAGTGGAGGCGGCTCGGGGGCACCGAGGGTTTCCCGGCACCTGGTGCAGCAGCCCCCCTCCGGACCGGCCGCACGGGGACCCCAGTTGCCGGTAGGAGCCGGGCCCGCCCATCCAGCGAGGATCCCCCGGGGCCGGTCCGGCTGTGCCGCCGCGGTGCGGGCGGAGCGGACGGGCCCGGCGGTGCCTTTAAGGGGCGGCCGCCGAGGGCTGGGGGCGGTGTTGGTTCTGCGCAGGGCTGGGCAGGGCGCGACGCGGTGAGGCCGAGGCCGAGGCCGGGGCCGGAGACGGAGCTGGAGCTGAGGCCGGGACTGCTCCGCTCCTTCGCAGCCCGCGGCGGGCAGAGGCTGCGGCTGGGCGGGGATGGCGGTGGGCAGCGGGTGACGCGGAGCCGAGCGCGGCGCAGCCCTGCGGCGGGGCCGACCTGGCCATGGGGTTCCTGCATCAGCTCCATCTCCTGCTTTGGAAGAACGTGACGCTGAAGCGGCGCAGCCCGGTGAGCGGGGGCGGGGGCCGGGGGGCCCTGCAGCCCCGGGGGGCGAGGTCGGGCCCCCGGCGGGGATAGTGCCGGGGGCTCCCCGGGATGTTCCCCCATCCTCTGGCCCTGCGGTGTCCGCTTGCTTGGGGCCGCCCGTGCACGAATCCCTGGAACGTCAGGAGCACCCCGGCGGCCGACACCGCGGCCTCGGGCCCGGCGCGCCCCCCGTGCGGCCACAACAGTTGGGGCTCCCCCGCCCCGCTCCCATCCCATGTCCGTGGAACCCCCCGGGCCCGCAGGAGCCCGAGGCCGGATGTCGCCCCCCCTCCCCGAGTGGGATCGCTCCCTTTCATTCATCCCCGCTACCTGCCGCCTATAAATAGGTTCCCAACCCATATGTGGGTCGGAGCCGCCTCTCTTCCGTGGGCTGGAGAAGAGCTGCGCGTCGTAGGGCTGAGGGTCGGGGGACTGGTATGTGTCTTCCCCAGGGGGGTAGGAGGGGCGAGGTGGCACCAGCTGTGCTGGGGCCGCGGGGTCACACTGCCGGCCCCCCGAGGCAGGGCCAGGGGTCCGGTCAGGGTGTGGGGCCGCGGCCCGAGGGAGCCAGTTATTTTTAGCAGGTGGGGGAAGGGAGCGAGCTGCTGCTTCCAAGCTGGCATCGCTCTCCTCTTCCCCTACTAAATATCCCGCAGGCCCAATCCTGATCTTCCTCACTGGCAGCCTCCAGCACCAGACTCCCTGTGTCCTGATGGCCGAAGCACTAGAGACCCTCGGGACAGGAGCAAGGCCGGGCCTGGTGCTGCAGGCAGGTTCTCCTGCACGGGCAGCCTTGGCGCCCCCAAAATGCATGAGGGGGGGATGATACTCTTTGGCTGAGTCATTGCCTCTCACCCTGAGCAGAGCTGCGTGGCCTCATTGGGAGACTGCCCCAGACGCCTGCCCTCGAGGGCAAGCAGGCTGGCACAGCTAGGCTGTGACATGTGCTGGCTAACCCAGTCCTGGCTGCTATGTCCATTGGGTTACAGATTGGGGGTGCACACAGCTTTTAGGAACCTATTTGTCTGTGACCCTCCCCAGTCCTGTGGGCAGCATGGAGGTGCAGCGCAGGAGGCTGTGGTTGGAGGATGAGGAGCCCAGGCCCCGTCACCTCCATGTGCGTGGACCATCACTGGAGTGCCACTGCTGCAGGCAGGGTGGCAGGGTAAGGAGCAGCCCCTCCTTGCCCATCCAGCAATGCCACATGTGGATGGGGCATGCGGGGGACCAACTGTGTGCCAGGGTGAGAGATGGTCCCAGTGCTGCAGGTGCTGATGAATGGATTTCGTGCAGCTCCTGGGACAACCGTGTCCTGTGCGTGTCACCTCTTTCCTTGTGCTCCTGCTGCATGCAAGTTCCAGTCACCTGGTGTCCCTGGATTGTGCAGAGGCCCTCATCCTGCCCATTCCCAGGGGAGCTGTGCCAGCATCCCTGAGCCGAGCTGTCGGTGCTGGGTGGCCAAGGCAGAGCCAGGCCCTGTGCCAGAGCTTGGGAGTGGCTGCGCCTGGCGCTCGGCAGCAGGTTCCCCAGCGCAAGTCTACCTGGCACCGGCCAGAGAAGGATGTTTCACTGAGAGAAAACAGCTTTGCATTCCCCTGGGGTAATCCCGGTGGCTGGGGGGTTGGAGCAGGGAAGGGGGAATGCATAAGCCCCCTCTCTTGGTGGAGGTTCACCCCAGCAGTGTGGAGTTGGGGGTCACTGGACTTCTTCCAGCCTCACAGAGAGAACATGCTGTGTGCCAGCAGCTGCCCACTGGCGCAACCTGGTGCTGCCGAGGGGTCGGTGCCTCACCACCACTCGCTTCGCTCCCGGCAGCATGCAGAGCAGTGGCTGTGGTCCTGTGGGCTGGGGTGGGAAGCAGAGACGCCATATGTTTGGCTGAGGGCTCTGGACTGGGATTTGAGAGCTGGGGCAGTTCCCTGCACTGCCTGTGAGTACTGGCGGCCGGGAGAGTACCCGTCGTCCCAGCACCAGGAGCTGTTCAGGAGCAGGATTGCAGCAAGGTGCAGCCGTGGTTTTGGGACCGACTTTGTTTGCAGGCACTTGACGAAGGCTTGGCCAAGCCACTTGTGGATGCAGTGGCAGTGGGTCCAGGGAGACCTGCAGCATGACCAGGCACTGTCCCGTGGCACTTCTGTCAGGTCTTGTGCCCAGCCTGTGGGAGATATGGACCATGCCTGGTGTGGCTGAGCTGTTCTGGGTGATGCTCTGAGATTTGGCCCTGATTGTGTTCTTCCCAGAGCAGAAGTTCAGGCAGGAACCTCTGGGGTGATAGAGGTCTGAGCAGAACAGTATCAGTGGCCCTGGAGTGCTAATGGCAGCCCTGGCGACTGCCGGCTATGCCTTGGTTCTGCTGGGATGGGAATGTGTTCAGGGGTGGGCTCTCCTATGACTTTGGTATCTGGATATAAAATTACCAGGTACTCTCTCGAAAGTCACCAAAGACACAGTTCAGGATGTTCATGTACCTATCCTCTGCCTGCTCTCTGTGCCCATGCAGTTGGGATGGGCAGGCAGCCACAGCTGGAGCTCCCAGTGATGGTAGTGTGCTGCTGGGTTTGTTGCTGGGTTGGCTGCGGGTTTGCTTGGCCCTGGGGCATTGGCGGGAGGGGGGTCTTCGGAGGAATGGTGAGCAGGAGCTGAGGCTCTGGGTGCTGCTTCAGTGCTGCAGCACATTGGAGGGGCTCCTTGTGGCATGGGCTGTAGTGTGGGGGGTGTAGCAGTGTGGCTGCTCTGGCCTGGTCAGGGTCTGCGCCTTCTACTCCTTGACCCAGAGCCAGAAAGCTCCCTCTGCACAGAGGAGCTGGCCTGGCAGATCTGTCCCTTTCCCTGGCTCTTGGTAGCAGAGCTGGGCAGGTGGGGGGGGTTATTGATGCCTCCAGAAAAAGAAAGGCTGAAACTTGGTGTGCTGGAGGGCTGTAACAGTGCCTCTGCTGGGGCACAGCATCCCTAGGGAACAGTACACCCCATGCCTGTGGCACTGCCAGCTCCTGCTGTTGGGGCTGGGAGGGGGCTGGTGCCGGATCCTGCAGCAGGAATCGGTTGGGTGCTACCCCACTCTGGGTGCTCTTTGGCTCCTCACTGTTTGCAGTGGATGCCGGGAGGGGAAACGCAGATTTGGCAGGGGCATGTCATCCCTATCAGTCCCTGCTGGCTGGGCAGATGGGGGACACCTGTTGCAGAAGCACCTTTCTCTACACTGTGACTGCTGACACGATGCTGTGCTTGGGCCAGGCATCTTGTGCCCTCTGGAACGTGGCCATGTCCCAGTGCCATGTGTCCCCCTCAGCCCAGCACGCTGGTGCCCAGCTGACGTGGTGGGGAGAGCCATGGTGGGTATTCCCTGGGCTCCCGTCTCAGGAGAGGTGTTGGCAAACACCAGCAGGGATTTCCTCCTCCTCCAGCCTCCCCAAGGCAGGACCCCAGGCTGCTGTTCCAAGGCCGCCAGCAGGATGTGAGGGGTGGGGATGTGCCCATGCTGCAGTCAGGGGCTAGTGGGACAGGAGGTGACAGACACAACTGGCAGTGACTAAAGGGGTGAGAGGTGAGAGCTTCCAAGCCTTGGCGGGAGAGGAGTTGGCAGCCCCTGGACCTGCCCTTGTCTGTCTCTATGGGGCAGGGTACCTCAGGGAGCCCTTTTGGGTCCACAGCTGGGTGGTGACCATCAGTGGGTGTCCATGGTCAGGTCCCTCGTGGAATTAGGGAGCTTGGCATAGCCTCATGGGTCTGCCTGGCCAGGGGGCCCGGCTGGCCCCCCCCATCCAGTGCTGATCTCCCAGCAACCATGTCTGCTTCCTGACTGTGGGCAAAAGTGGACGTTCAATGGTGATTAAAGTCCGGAGCCATCAAAAAGTTTAATATATTTCTTCTGCCAGCCTTAAAATGCTGTTGGAAAAGCTGGATCCTGCAGGAGCTGAGCCCCATCCCTTGGGGTTCCTGGGGTCCGGCATTACAAGCAGCACTGGCATGGGCAGAGAGGCTGGCAGGGAGCAGGCAGCAGCTCCTTCCTCCTGGGAGACGTGCAGGCAGACTCTGCCCTGGCAGACTTCTGTCCTCTGGTGGGTACGTGTGGGGTTTTTGGATGCTGAGCTTACCCTAGGCTGTGTGTGGTGCTGCTTCACCTGTGTCCGAGGCTGATAAACCCCTCACAGGTGCCAGGCTACGGGAGAGGGGGGCTGGCATGGCAGGTTTGAGGTTCAGGGGTGTTGCTGGAGTTGCCAACTTGAGGGTCTTAGGGTGGGCCTGCCCAGCACCTGGCTGCCCCTCTGCTGTGCCATGCTAGCTGGAGACCGTGCCTGTGGGCTTCAGGCGTTGCTGGGAGAGGGCAGAAGGGAATTGAGCAGACTTTGGGGTGACGGTGATGGATGCGGAGAGGTGTCTCTGCCTGGCCTGGCTGTCCCCACAAGGGTTGCCAGTGGGATATGAGTGCTGCCACATCCTGGGGACATTGGTGGAGTTGTGCAGTTTTACGTGACCCAGCACCCATGTCCATGCTGACCCTGGCTCCAGCACATATCTCAGCTGCCCCGGTGCTGGCTGGAGGGTGGGCATGGTGGCACCGCTGCGTGAGGCCGGGCTGTTTGCTCTCCCACTGTCCTGTGGTGCTTGTCTGGCCTTTTGACCTGGCTGTGTGGGAGCTGTGTATCCTGACGGGCACCGCTGCCTCTTCCTCAGCCTCCTTGCAGCCCCTCACTCCCATCTGATGGCATGGCAGAGGATGAGTCCAGGTGTTGCACTGCTGTCCTGGTGCTCAGGGAGAGGTGTGTTCCCCTCCAGGGGCCAGTACCCTGCTGTGGCATCCACCCAGCTCTGCCTCCCTGCCAGGGGCAGGGCTGAACACGAGGCCCAGCAAGCACAGGTTATCCTACCGTCCCTAGGGTGGCAGGTGGACACCCAGCACTTGTGCAAACCCAGGCAGCACCTATGGCCTCATCCTGCTCACATCCAAGCAGACTGAGGTGAACATGTGCCAGGGGAGATGGATGGGGTGAATGCCACCACCCAGGAGTTGCCCATGGCCACTCTCACCTGGGCACAAGGACCCCTGGGACCAGTGTCCTATCCTGGGTCCTGCACCTACACCAGGGGATAGATGGGAGGGCGAGGTACATTGGTTGGTGCAGGGTGTGGCCAGCTACTGGCAGGTACTGACCTCTCTCATCTCCCTAGCCCTACCTGCTGGGAAGCATTTTCTTCCCAGCTGCCTGGCCTCTCCCCACATCCTCGCTTCCTCACACAATCCCAAAATGTCCACCAGGGTCCTGTGCCTGCAGGCAGGGACCCCATTGTCCCCAGGCTGTGCTGGTGCTGGGTGTCCCTGCTGTGTGCCTCTCGGGGGGGGGGGGACTGAGGCTCCCTTGGGGCCCTGCTGTGTGCTGGTGCCTCTGCCGCACTGTGGGTGTGGGGCAGCCCTGGCCTCACCACCCTTGGGAAGCCTCCATTGGGGCAGCCCTGGGGACCAGGGGGTAGGATCAGTCCCAGAGGTGCTGGCTGGGGAGCGCCCCTCTTCTGCCTTGTCAGCCTGTTGCCTTGTCACTCTGGGTGCTAAAGGTGGGGGACAGCCTGCCCTGGCACTGGTGTATGTGGCAGTGCAGGAGGGGATGGGGACAAGGGACATCTCTGGGGATGGAGATGAGCAAAAGGTCAATGACCCCCATCAAAAAAATAAGTAACAACAAGCAGGTTCCTGCTGCTGCCACCAAGGACAGTCCTCATGGGAGCCTGGTACAGCCCAGCATGGGTGTGGGGGGATGGTTCCCCTGGTGCCTGGGCACAGAGACCCCATTGTGTGCCTGGTAAACAGGCAGGGGGTGGGGGCAGGCAGCCAGGAGGACAGAGTAGGGGCCATGGGACAGCAGTGTGGGTCCCCTGCTACCCCACCTCGTACAGAAACAGTGATGCCAGGGACTGTTCCTGGGACTAGTGGTACCAGAAAGATGGGAATCCCCTGGCACTGCTCCTGGGGCATTCTCCATCCCCTCCAGCCCTTCTTCCTCTGGTCTCTACCTCCCCAAAATCAGGAGCTCTGGGGTGGTGAGGGCAGCGTGGGGTGGATATCATGCTCATCCTACAGCAGCAGCACTGTGGCCATGTGCCAGCAGGGACCCAGGTGTGGGTGTCCCTCTGCTCACCACTGACTGGGGCTACTCTGACTTTCTTGACAGAATGTTGGCAGCCCCTGGGTGAGCCAGCATAGAGGTGGCACTGGAGATAGAAGGGCCTGACCCTGGCACATGTTGCCAGTTACATCCTTCCAGGCAGCTCCTGCCATGTTAAAACCCACTTTGCCCACCTCGCTGGCTTGCCCCTTGGCAGTGGATTACTGGTGGGAACCTGGTGGAGGTGTGGGTGCTGTGGGGAGCACCTTCCTGGCGGTGGAGCTGGGCCCTGCCTTGCCCTGCCCATGGTGGCAGTAGGTTTCAGGGTCTCAGTGCCTGCCTTGGGTCTGATCTGGCCCTGGAGCAAGGGGAAGTTGGCTCACCTCACACTATTTCTCAATTTCCCCACCTGCAGTAAATCCCCCACACTGGGCAGTGGGGCCGTGACGCATCTGGGCACTCTTGGTGCAAAGTGGCAGCAGCTGCACTGGCACCATGCCCGGTGCCCACTCCTGCTGGCTGAAGGCTCTGATACCCATCCCCAGGGCCTCTGGGCACAGAGCCCAGCCTGGGCTTCCTGAGCCACTGTGGCCAGGGATTCCTGGGGATCTGCTGTGATTTACCTTATGCCGCCAGTGGAAATCCTGTGCAGCTGGAGCCTTTTATGGGGGTACCAGGGCACACACCACTTGCACCTGGAGCTGGTGCCAAGGCCTGGCTGAACTGGAGGTCTGCCCCCTGCTAGGACTCATGTATGGGA
Organism: Corapipo altera; assembly: GCF_003945725.1. NCBI lineage: Eukaryota > Metazoa > Chordata > Aves > Passeriformes > Pipridae > Corapipo > Corapipo altera. The sequence goes on from NW_020885000.1 coordinate 946,809, forward strand.
CCTGGTGGGACTCAGGGGTGGCACAAGTGGCAGGGGGACATGAGATGCCAGACAGCTCCAGGCTGTGAGGGCACAGGCTGTTCAGGACTTGGGGTCATGTCTGTGGGCAGCCCCAGCTGCGGTGGCCCATCGAGGCTGGGCTCAAGCCCTGGCACCCCATTTGCACTGCTGGAGGAGGGATCCGTCCTGTCTGTGCACCCTCCCATGTCCTGCAGTGCCCCAGGCAGGTTGCAGGCAGGAGATCGTAGGGTGCCCAGGAACCTGTTTGCCTCTGGCTGAGCTGTGACAGTGCCACACTGCACCAGGATACGGGGACCCCTGTCCTGCCCGCCCTCCTCCCTGGCAGCTGAGTTCTGTCCTTAAGTGTCATGATCCCTCTGCTCTGTGTCATCCCCAGTGGGTGCTGGCCTTTGAGATCTTCATCCCCCTGGTGCTCTTCTTCATCCTCCTGGGGCTGCGGCAGAAGAAGCCAACCATCCCTGTGAAGGAAGGTGAGTGCCAGTGAGGCGGTGCCTGGGGTACTCCTACACTTGAGGGCACCCTGATGCTCTGGGGAGGTGTTCCAGTCCCCTGGTGACAGCCTGGAGATGGGGGGAGGACCCAGAGAGGCCTTTTGAGGGACATAGCACTGGGCAGGGGCTGCAGCCAAGAGTGGGTAGGGCAGACATGGCAGGTGGATCTGTCCCAGCCTGGGGGACTCCCCTGGGAGTGGCAGCACCAACCAGCCTGTGGCTGCCATTGGCAGGAAAGTTTTGTGGGAGGAAGGGTGACCTGGACAGTGCTGGGACAGCCAGGTATTTGAGGAGCAGCCAGAGTTGCTCCTGGAAGGACTCCCCAGCAGCAGGGAAAATGTCCCACGGGAATCCCTGTGCCTGGGGAGCTCAGGGGCCCGGCAAGGTGACACACTGATGAGACTGGAGGTGGGGACTCCTGGAAAAGTCCAGCCAGAGCTCTGGCCAGGGCACTGGACTCCACTGCCCTCAGGCTGTGCTGCTGGGAGGAGGTGGCAGAGTGGAGCTGCCAGCTCTCCAGGGCCCATGGGATGCCTACCTTGTTGAGTGCCCTGGCACAGGTGGCACAGCAGGGCCAGGGGAGATGCTGGGTACTGGAGGTGACCCCAGATAATGATGGTTCAAGCCTGTGTTTCAGCATGTCCCAGCGAGGGAGAGCCCAGCGGCCAGTGCGGTCCGGCTGCAGCGGGCACTGCCCGGGTTCCTGTCCCAGTGCTGATGTGCGCTCTGTGTTTTGTGGTTTTTGGTTTGATTTTTTCATTCTTTTTTGCTCATGTTTTCTTTTTCTTTCCCACCATCTCCCCTGCCCGCCTGCCCTTCATGCCTCTACTGCATGCGCCAGTCTGTAAGTTGGTGGGGTGGGTGGACGCTTCCCCCCCTTCCCTTGCCTGTGCCGGCCTTGTAGTCTGGGGAGAAAGAGCCTGATTTAGATCAACTCGCTCTGGCCTAATTCACACCTCTGTAACCCTCTTGCCTTCCTCTGCAGCTGGTGAAGATGAGCTTGGGCAGCACAGCATGGCCCCTGCCTGCTCCTCCATAGGGGCTGACCAGTTGTGGTGGTGTCCCCCCTGTGTGGATGGTGCTGGGTTCCCCAGGTGCTGGTGCCACTGGTGGCCATGTCCTCAGCCTCCTGGGCTCTCCAGGCCAGGTGGAGGCTTGTCCTACCCCTTCTTCTCACCTCCTTACTGGGTGCTGTCTTGCCAGATCACCAAAGGGCTTGGGGTGGCTCCCACCCCAGCACCACCACTAGGTCCCTGTCTTGGCCCCTTGTGGGTGGGACAAGCTGGGATGTGGCACTTCTAGGAGCCTGGAGGCCTGCAAGATGCCACCCATGCACTGACTTTGTCACCAAACCGTGGCATGGCCACCAGTGTGGGTCCCACTACCCTAGCAGGCTGCTGGCCTGTCCCATACTGCGCCTGTCCATGCCCTGGGCCGTCCCTTGTCCCTGCCAGAAGCCCATCTTCACCAGCCCCTGCCCATCGTGGCTGTGCTAACAGCACTGACCCGCCTCTAACCAAAGGGCCACCAGCTGGGGTGGTGAGAGCAGGGTCCCTGCTTGGCACTGCCTGGTGATGACCTCTGGTCCCCTCATTGGGCAGGGCTGTTCTGGGCTTGCCCTGCCCCAGGGGAGGACGTGGGAACGTCCCAGTAGAGACAATAGCTCAGTGCCAGTGGAGGGGGGAAGGTTTACCTGCCCCTTGCTGCTCCTTGTTTCTTCCATCTTCCCCCTGCATGTCTCCATTTTCACCCACCTCCAGCCACCACATGTCAGGGCAGCCGGACTGGGGGGAGGCTGCGGGCTCTGGGAGCTCCATTTTCCCTGTCGTATTCTTCCTCACCTTCCTCTGGAGATCTGCCAGTGCCTCTGAGGTTACTAACAGGAAGGGCCGGGAGCCTGGAGGAGGTTGGTGGCCATCCTGGGGGCAAACAGCAGAAGTTGGCATTGTCCTAGGGCTTGAGGGACCCATCACCCAGGGCAGGCTGGGTGGGAGCAAGAGGGCTGGAGCCAGGATGGCAGGAGCTGCCTGCAGCCCCACAGGGCAGCCAGCCAGGAAAGCCCTGGTAGAAAAGCTATCGACTTCTGACCATGGCCGCCAGCCTCCCGTGGACTCGCAGACCCTGGCGCGTGCTTCTCTGAACCAAGTGTCTGTTTCTCTGGTGGCCCCCTCCCCCTCCCTGCCTTTCCTCCCCCGACTCGCACCTTCCCTTGGACTCTTCTGCTCTCTTGCTGGCTCCAGCTTTCTATACGGCGGCTCCACTCACCTCAGCCGGGATCCTGCCCGTCATGCAGTCCCTGTGCCCTGATGGCCAACGTGATGAGTTTGGCTTCCTGCAGTACTCCAACTCCACGTGAGTCCTGCTCTTGCCATGTGCTTCCCATCCCACCCTGCACGCTACCGCATGCTCTTGCACATAGCCTGCCCCTTCCCATGTTGCTGCTGCAGCCCTGGGGGTGAGACACAAGCTCGTGTCCCCCAAAGTGCTTGGGTGCAGACCACCATGTCCGTGGGGTGAAGGGAACACCTCAACCCATTCCACTGCTGGTTCCTGAGTGCTCTGTGCTGGGAGGAGGATGGAGGTGGCCCCTGTGGACACCTCAAGGCATTGGGGCTCTACTGTGCTCTAGCACACTGGATTCAGTGTGCAGGCAAGGGCAGTGGTGCCCCATTTCAAGCACCACTGCTACCCCCTTCCCCTGAGGGGCTCATCCCCCCCCTGAACTCTGGGGAAGGTGTCCCCATCCCTCTGTCCCTAAAGCCAGGGCGGTGCTGGGCTCTTGCAGGGTGACGCAGCTCCTGGAGCACCTCAGCGAGGCAGTAGAGCAAAGCAGCCTCTTTGACCCACGGCACCCGGGGCTGGAGGAGGAGCTGGAGTCACTGCGCCGGCACCTAGAGGCCCTCAGCAGCTCTGAGCCCAGCTCCATGGAGACCCACTTCAGCAGCCAAACAGGTGAGCTGTGCCCTGCCTGCCCCTGCTGCCTGTGTGGGCAGGGACAGAGGTGCCAATCTGCCTGGCATCCAGCGATGCGATGGTGTGTGGCAGTGCCCTGCCACTGTCCTGCATCACTGTGTTGGGCAGGGCCAGCTGTGGTGCCACACCGTGTCCCTGATGCTTGTGGGCTGCTCTGACCCCCTCCCCTGCTCTTTCCCAGGGTCCGGTTTCACACTGGCATGGGCAGCCAAGGACCAGGGCGAGCTGCAGCGCTTCCTGATGCAGAACATGTCCCTTCCCAACAGCACAGCCGAGCTGCTCCTGGGCTCCAGCATTGACCTGCAGGAGGTGGGTGACTGCCAGGCTTTGCAGAAGTCTGTGCTGCCTCATGAATGGCATATCCTGGCCTGGACTGAGCCCCGACCATCAGACCCACGGGATGGTGGCCAGTAGGCACCCAACTGGGATTTATCCTACCCTGCTACCCTGTGCCAGGGCCTTGCTGGGCAAGCAAGTGCCTCTGCTCCCAGCACACCTGGCAGCCCCACTCCCATCCTGGTGCAGGTGTACCGCCTGTTTTTTGGTTCCTTTCCTTTGGTACCTGATGAGACCCATGAGCGAGACCTGCGGGATGGATTTGGTGCCGGCGAGAAGATGACGTGGCTGGAGGTGAGGAGTGGTGCTGCATGCAGGGAACATGGTAGGGCAGAGCCCATCCTCTTGTCCCATCCACATCCCACCACGGAGACATCTGGGGGTATCTGTCCCAATAGAGGGGCTGTGATGGGACCTTGTCAGGGGGCAGAGCAGGAGCAGGGATGATTGGGGTTCATCCCAGTGCTGCCACCAGTTCCCTCAGTGCTACGAGGCGCAACAGTGCCTGTGCCTAGGTTTACCATTGCAGTGGGGGATGGCACTGCCTGAGCACTGGCTGTGGAGGGAGCAAGGGGAGATTGTTCCCTCCGTGCGGCTAAGGTGCAGGGAACCCCTGCACTTTGCATCTGCACACTTTTTCTTCCCCTCCCCATGGAGACCTTGGGTGCTGTGGGGCTGTTCACGTATGCCTGGGGACTTAGGGAGCCCCCACCCCACCAACCATCCCTGTTTTTCCTCTTGCAGAAGAGCCTCCCCAGTGGCTGGAGGAGCCTGCGGGAAGGGCTGGTTCACAGGGCGCTGCGGGACCCCATGGCAGCCTCACGCCGGCCGGCACTGCTCCGCATGCTCTCCCAGGCCCTGGGCCTCGCCAGCGCCGCCATGGCACCCACTGCCCCTGACAGCCCCCAGGCCTTCATCACTGAGATGGAGGTGAGCACCCCGTGGGGCAAGCTGGGCTGCTCTGCCAGAGCAGGCACTGCAGCACTGTTCCCACAACTTCCTGCCCTGTAGGGTGTCCTCTTCACTGGGCCAGTGCTGGAGCAACTGACATGTGAGCAGAGCCCGGGGGGGGCTGCGCCGCCTCTTGCGCGTGGCCCCTGGGCAGCAGCCACTGCTGGCGGCGTACCGGGCACTGGCCTGCAATGGCAGCCAGGCCACCCGCCGGGAACGCTTTGCCCAACTGGCCACCGAGCTCCGGGAGCAGCTGGACACCCCCAAGATCGTCAGCAAGGTGAGAGCTGGGCAGGTGGGGCGACCTGGGGGCAGAGATGAGTCTTGGGCAGGGTTTCTACTCACCCGGGGAGGTGTTGGGGCAGAGGGCTCTGTTACATGGCCTGGCCTCTCCTGGTCACCCCTCTCCATGACACAGATGATTCCTCCTCTAGCACCCACTTGGATACTGCCTGTCGGGTGGGGCTGCGTGTTCCCAGCATCCTTCAAGGTGTCCCTGCAGGCTTCTCTACCCAGGACTGGCAATGCCCTTGGTGGCGCAATTCAAGGCTGTCTCTGAGGTTCCCCTTCTAGTCCCACCCAAGTCTGATGCATCCTTTACAGTCACAGAGGGCCGCCTTCCTGTCTTGAGTGACATCTTGTGTACCTCAATACATCCCTGCCAGCATTTGCCACCACTCCCACTGCCTGATAGCCACGGATGCACAGTGATGAGTCCAGGGCCCTAGCTAGGCACAGCTCCAACCTTTTAACCAAGAAAGTGCCACTGCTTGGGGTCTCCATTGTTTCCCTCCTGCTTGACCCCGTTGCCCCAACAGTGGGTAACTCCTTGTCCACTCATCCTTGCAGCTGAAGCTGGATGAGGTAAACAACACAGCTACCCAGCACCGCCTCCGTGCCCTCCTTGAGGACCTGGTGGAGATGGAGAAGGTTCTCCGGGACATGGACATCCTCTCAGCACTGGCCAAGCTGCTGCCCAGGGGAGCCTGTTCCAGCAGGGCCCCGCCACCCACTGCCAACAGCACCAACTGGGCCGGCACCAATGCCACAGCTGGCAATGCCACAGCAGAAGAGGAGGAGGGTGCTGAGGGGGGCCCAACTGGCAGTGACAACCCCCAGGGGCAATTCTCAGCGTTCGTGCAACTCTGGGCCGGGCTGCAGCCCATCCTCTGCGGCAACAACCGGTAGGAATGTTGGGGGATGGCTCCAGGCTCTCCCTGGTCAGGCTGGGGGTGTCACCGCTTGCTGAGCAGGCAGGATGGATGCTGTACTGCATCCTTGTACTGCAGCCAGGGATGCTTCCTGGGTTAGGCAGCACTGTGCAGGCACGGGAACAAGTGTGAAGTCCCCTCATGGGCAGGAGTGGGAGCTGCTTGCAGCAAGGGGTGCTGGGGTTGGAGCAGAGTGGACAGCTTGAGCCCCCTTTGCAGGACGATAGAACCTGAGGCGCTGAAGCAGGGCAACATGAGCTCACTGGGCTTCACCAGTAAGGAGCAGCGGAACTTGGGCCTCCTTGTGCATCTTATGACCAGCAACCCCAAAATCCTGTATGCACCCATGGGCACTGAAGTGGATAAGGTCATCCTGAAGGTGAGTGTGCATAGGCTGGGACCCCCATCCTTCCTCTCCCACCAGTCTTCCTCTGCAGATGGGCTGACTGGCAGGGAAGAGGCTGACTGGCAGACACAGGCAGCCCTGACCCTTGCTGGGGAAGCAGTGCCTGTGGGAGGTGGGCAGGTACCTCTACGGCTGCTAGCCATCCCAGAGAGCAGGAGGCTCCCACCTCTGCCCACTGTGTGACCTTTCCCCGACCACAGGCCAATGAGACTTTCGCCTTTGTGGGAAACGTCACCCACTATGCCAAGGCATGGCTGAACATCTCCCCTGAGATCCGAGCCTACTTGGAAGAGGGCAGGCTGCAGAGGCGCATCCACTGGCTCCAGCAGGTAGGAAGGACAGTGTGGTGAGGACCGACCCTGCCTGGGATTTACTGCCCTGCCAGTGGAGAAGGGGGTGTCCTGCCCCCAGGTACCCTGTAGCTTCTTCATGGGGTGCTTCCTGCTACCCACCTTGCTCTTGTGGAGACTAGTCTGGATCCCTGCATAGGGTGCACACTGTGCCCCATCCCCAGGATGAGCTTTGGGTCCTGCGTGTGTCCATGGAGAGGACAGTGACCTGAGAGGTAACGCATAGTCCAGCTTCTCCCTCCCATGTCTGTCTCAGTTCACTGCTGACCTGCACAAGCACCCAGAGATCCTGAATGTCTCTGACAGCGATGTTCTCCACAACTTCCTCAACGGCAACTTCTCCCTACCCAATGCCAGCATCCTACTCCAGCAACTGGACACTATTGACAATGCTGCCTGTGGCTGGGTCCGCTTCATGGCCAAGGTGAGGTGGTGCCCACCTGTGGGAATGTAGAACCACCCACAACTAGGCTCTGTGGGATGAAAAGGGGCAGATCCACTCAGACCTTAAGAGCATGGGATGGAACCCATGGGGGCATGGGAGAGATAGTGGCTTTTGAGGTGTCAGGAGATTTGGGGTAGATGTCAAGGGTGGAGGTGCCCATACACTGTTCGGGAGCTGTGGGGTGGCTTAGGGGTGGCACATGCTGTACTGTGTGGAGGGTCTGTGTGCTAAACCCATCTTTGGCCTTGGGGTCTCACTGGCCTGCTGGAGTGTGTCCAGGGAAAGGCAACAGAGTCAGGGAAGGGTCTGGAGCACAGGTCTGATGGGGAGCAGCTGATGGAGCTGGGACAGCTCAGCATGGAGAAAAAGAGGCTCAGGGAGAGCTTTATAACTCTCTACCATTACCTGGAAGGAGATTGTAGCCAAATGGGAGTTGGTCTCTTTTCCCAGGTGACAAGTGGCAGGACAAGAGGAAACAGCCTCATGCTGTGCCAGGGCAGGTTTACTTTGGATATTATGGAAAATTTCTTCACTGGAAGGGTAGTCAGGCATTGGAACAGGCTGCCCAGGGCAGCGGTACTATCCCTGAGAGTGTTCAAAAAGTATGTGAATTTGGCACGTGGGCACATGGTTTAGTCCTGGGCTTGGCAGTGCTTGTGTTACTGGTTGGACTTGATGATCCAATCTTAGTGATTCTGATCCCCTCCCACTAGGTCAGCGTGGACATCTTCAAAGGCTTCCCAGATGAGGAGAGCATTGTCAACTACACACTGAACCAGGCCTACCAGGACAATGTCACGGTCTTTGCCAGTATGTCCCTGGGAACCAACCCCTTTGCAGGGGTCCCTGAAGCCATGTACTTCTCCAGCCATGCCCAGGAGCCATTGGCTTTGGGACGTGGCTCCCTCGATGCATGCGTTGGGTGGGTGAACAGGCTGAACATCTCACAGTGCCCCTCCTCTGCTCCAGGCTGAGCACTGCTGGATGCAGCACCCTGCTGTTGTCCCGGCTTTCCCACTGCCACTGCCTGCTGTCCACATGCCCTTGCATCCCGTGGGGGTCTCACATCCCGGGGCCATGCCACCCTTCTAATCTGTGGCAGCCCGTACAGTGTCCTTGGTTGGGACATGCTGAACCCTTCCCCATCCCCGTGGGCTGGCCAATGTGGCTGTCCCTTGGTGGACTCCCTGCCTTTCCTGCTGCCTGCAGGTGTCATCTTCCAGACCAACAGGGATGGCTCACTGCCCCCCCACATCATGTACAAGATCCGGCAGAACTCCAGCTTCACAGAGAAGACCAATGAGATCCGACGGGCATACTGGCGGCCTGGCCCCAACACTGGTGGCCGCTTCTACTTCCTCTATGGCTTCGTCTGGATCCAAGGTAAGTGTCAGCACCCTGCCACAGCTGCCCATGTCCCTGACCCCTGCCCACTCAGTCTGACCTCTCCCCCTCCTCCACAGACATGATGGAGCGCGCCCTCATCAACACATTTGTTGGCCACGACGTGGTGGAGCCTGGCAACTATGTACAGATGTTCCCATACCCATGTTATACTCGGGACGAGTGAGTAACACCCACCTGCAGGACTTTTCCCCTCCCCCTTTGCAACCAGGACACTTCAGCTCAGAGAAGGGGACGAGTTTGGGGGCCTGAAAGATTAGTGACATTAGGAGTGATAAGCAACTAGTTAAGCCAGTTCCTTAGACCACCAGGCTCAGGAAGGTGGTGGAAATTAAAGGGATGGCACGTGGGTCTCCTGGTGATTATGGATCACGGTGGTCTGGAGACAGCACCTGGAGAAGTCCCAGAGCCACCAGTGCTCCTGGACAGGAGGGTGGAGAGGACCTCATCCACACCAGGGTGGGCAGGGCCCTGGACTGAGCCTGCAGCTGCTACCTGCCTGCCTACCAGCCAGGACAGTGGATTGTCCTGTGGGCTCACTGGAGAAGCTCATTCAGGGCACTGAGGAGGTGCTGGACTGGGGACTGGTTGTCCCTGAGCAGGGGGAGAGCCCCTCCATAATCCTATGCCCCGGGGTCTCCCTGGATCTCTGCAGCGCTGCCATGATCCAGCTCTCTCCTCTCTTCCTCTACCTCGCCAGCTTCCTCTTTGTCATTGAGCACATGATGCCCCTGTGCATGGTGATCTCCTGGGTCTACTCAGTGGCCATGATGATCCAGCACATTGTGACTGAGAAGGAGCATCGCCTGAAAGAGGTGGGGATGGTGGGAGAGATATCTGGGGAGGAGTGGGTGTCTTTGAGCTCTACATTCTATGCTGTGCCCCTGGTCACCTTCCCTGTGTCTCTGGGTCACATGACCTGGGGCAGATGTAGATCCCAAATCCCTGGACTAAGCTGGTCCTTCTGAGTGTCCCCAACATGAGATGAGTCCTACCCAGCGCTGGAGGAAACTGAGCTCCTTAGCACCCTGGCACAGGGTTCTGTGTCCTGTCTGCTCCCAGCAGCCCCCACGACCCTTCGGTGCTACCCCTTGTTCTCCCAGCCAACTGAGAGTGGCAGCAGGGGCGCGCAGGGTCGGAACAGCCCCACTGAGCAGTTTTGACCTCACAGGTGATGAAGATGATGGGCTTGAACAACGCAGTGCACTGGGTGGCTTGGTTCATAACCGGCTTTGTCCAACTGTCCATCTCAGTCACAGCACTCACTGCCATTCTCAAGTATGGCAAGGTCCTGATGCACAGCGATGTCCTCATCATATGGCTTTTCCTCGCCATCTATGCTGTGGCCACAATCATGTTCTGGTGAGCTGCCCCGTCGAGCACAAGTCCCCCCAGGCAGCTGATTTGAGGAGCCAATTTATCACCTCAACACCACCAAAACTGGATGGTGTGGGGAAAGCCCTGGGGGCGTGGGATCTGAGGTGATGCTGTCCTCCCTTGCAGCTTCCTGGTGTCAGTGCTCTACTCCAAGGCCAAGCTGGCCTCTGCCTGCGGCGGCATCATCTACTTCCTCAGCTATGTGCCCTACATGTACGTGGCCATCCGGGAGGAGGTGGCGCATGATAAGATAACGGCCTTCGAGAAGTGCATCGCGGTGAGTTGGCTGCGGCTGCTGGGGAGATGCTTGGCCCCAACTTTGCCCCATGCATCCCATGTCCAGTGCAAGGCCACCAAGCTGTCACCAAGCCCTGGGCAAGCCTCTGCCTGTATGAACCAACTCTGCTGTGGGGCTTTGGAGGCATCTCCAGAAGGTTTGGTGCCTCTCAGGGCCAGGAGCATCTCCACCCAACTGGGTGGAGCAGCACTGGGTAGGAATTCACCCCAACCTGTTCCTCTGGAGCTGGTCTGTGGTTCCTGCTGACCTCCCATTCCCTCCACCTCTTCACAGTCCCTCATGTCCACCACAGCCTTCGGGCTGGGCTCCAAGTACTTTGCACTGTATGAGGTGGCCGGTGTGGGTATCCAGTGGCACACCTTCAGCCAATCACCTGTGGAAGGAGATGACTTCAACCTCTTGCTGTCCATGATGATGCTGGTTGTGGATGCCGTGGTGTATGGGGTGCTCACATGGTACATCGAGGCCGTGCACCCGGGTACGTGCAGGTAGAGGGGCATGAGGGCACCTCGGACCTTATGGGAGCTCTTTGTTGGGGAACACCTGCCCACATGCCGTCACCCACTGGTGACACCAACAGGTTCCTTGGAGATCTTCAGCTGAGTGTCTCAGTTCAAAGGCCAGCTGTAGAAAAGGTGTCCACAGCTAGGACACTGATCCCCCTTATCCGTCCTCGGGGAGGTGTCTCACCTGCTCCCTTTTCTTTCATCACAAAGCTGAAGCATGAACCAACCCAACCCAAATCCCAAAGGACTGTTTCCTGGCACAGCCCAGCAGCACTGCCTTGAGCCCAGCTGGCTGGAGTGCTCACAGCCTCTACCCCACAGTGGTGACCCTGAGCTGGGGCAACCCCCATGCCTATGGGGACCAGCTCTGCCCTGGCCCTCAGCTGGCCTCTGTGTGGCCCTGGGTGCAGGGTTGGCCCTGACTCCCCGGGGCTGTGGTTGCAGGCATGTTCGGCCTGCCGCGGCCCTGGTACTTCCCTTTCCAGAAGTCTTACTGGCTAGGCAACGGGCGCGTGGAGACCTGGGAGTGGACCTGGCCCTGGTCACACACCACCCGCCTCAGCATCATGGAGGAGGATCAGGCCTGTGCCATGGAGAGCCGGAGGCTGGGTGAGGGCAGCTGGGGGTGACAGTGGGTGGCACAGGGATGGCCCTGGCTCTGCCACAGGGTCTTGCTGTGGCTGTGGACCCCTGTGCTCTTGTTGGGGTAGGATCCTGAGTCAGGCACTGCAGCCTGTCTGAGAGCTGCCACTGTAGTGCAGGAGGGGGTAAGCTGGCAAGAAGCAGAGGGGAAGGAACCAGAAGCCAGCACAGCCACCATGGGATGGAGGCGGGTTGTTTCATACTTCAGGAGCCCTGCTCCAAGCCTGGCTTCCTTGGCTTCTCACCATCCCACTGTCACAGCAGAGGAGACACGGGGCATCGAGGAGGAGCCAACCCACCTCCCCTTGGTTGTCTGCATCGACAAGCTCACCAAGGTCTACAAGACAGACAAGAAACTGGCACTGAACAAGCTGAGCCTCAACCTCTATGAGAACCAGGTCGTGTCCTTCCTGGGACACAATGGTGCGGGCAAGACCACTACCATGTGAGTGCCTGTCTGGGCAGAAAGGGGCCATGTCTCTCTGGCCAGCTGCTGGGGGTGGGGAAAGGGCTACGGGATGTCCCTGCAGAATCCTGTAGCAGCTGGTGCCATACCCAGAGGGTAGCAGTGTGGGGCTGGCACAAACATGGGACAGGCAGCGGGTTCGTGACCCTGTGCTGATGTTGCTCTGCCTGGGGCCCAGCAGATGCTCCCAGAGGTGGTGGTTGGGATCGGGAGCAGATTGAGGAATACAAGCTCCCTCATATTGTTGCCTTTCTCCATCCATTCAGGTCCATCCTCACTGGCTTGTTCCCTCCAACCTCCGGCTCCGCAACCATCTACGGCCATGATATCCGTACAGAGATGGACAAAATCCGGAAGAACCTGGGCATGTGTCCCCAGCACAATGTGCTCTTTGACAGGCTGACAGTGGAGGAACACCTCTGGTTCTACTCACAGCTCAAGAGCATGGCAGAGGAGGAGATCCGCAAGGAGATGGACAAGTAGGCACCCTCCAGCTCCTTTGGCTCCATCCATGCCTTTGGCATGAGTGAGTCTCCTTCCTGCTGGCTGTGCTATTGGGGGCAATCTGGTGGCAGAGATGTCCCCTAGAGCAGCTCCACCAGGTGTTTTCCCACCCTTAAATGTATCAGGCTGTGGAAGCAAGCAGAAGAGGCTCATAGCCTGACAAAAATTGGGCAGTCCCAGTGGCCAAGGGCCACAGGTACCACGTGGGGAAGAGGTGTCATGTGCTCCCCATAAGCACTGAGCACCAATACAGCTCCCCCAGCATGCCTGGTGCTTCTACCCTGTTCCCAGGATGATTGAGGACCTGGAACTCTCCAACAAACGGCACTGCCAGGTGCAGACCCTCTCGGGTGGCATGAAGAGGAAGCTGTCAGTGGCCATTGCCTTTGTGGGTGGATCGCGGGCCGTTATCTTGGATGAGCCCACAGCTGGCGTGGACCCGTATGCCCGCAGGGCCATTTGGGACCTCATCCTCAAGTACAAGCCAGGTGAGTGTAGCTGGGCAGAGCCTGGCATGTTCCTCTGTCCACGGCAGCCCTGGCCCCTCTGCTGAGGCTCTGTGCTGCCGTCAGGGAGGACCATCCTGCTCTCCACACACCACATGGACGAGGCCGACCTGCTGGGGGACCGCATCGCCATCATCTCCCATGGCAAACTCAAGTGCTGTGGTTCCCCACTGTTCCTCAAGAGCACCTACGGTGATGGCTACAAGCTGACGGTGGTGAAGAAGCAGTCAGACGCCAGGAACAGCACAGGTTTGGAGAGCAGCAGGACCCTTTGTTTAGAGGAGTAGGTAGGACCCTTTTTCAGCCCAGGAAAGGAGCGAGAGGTCAACACCCAGGTGTTCCCATCCTGAGTCTTCTTAGGCCATATGGAGGGCAGAGGGGATGGGAGAGGGGTGTAGGAGGTGCCATGACTTCTTCCAGCGGAGCCCTTGGTCAGATCCTGCATGGTGGCATTTGCCTCCAGGTGCTGGTTCTGTCCAGCCTGTGGGTTGCCTACCAAGACATCCAGTGTGGACTACAATGCAGAAGCCCATCCCCAGGTCAGGCAGGGTGACCGGGAAGCTGCCAGCACCCCATGATGGAGGCTGAAGGAGCCCCCATGGCACTGGGTGGTAGGGGGAATGTGGTGGGTCATGGTGGGAGGCCAGGTGTGAAGTGACCGATGGGTGCTGCCCCTCTGCCCCAGAGCCAGGCCAGCCACACAGCCCCCTGGCCCACTCCTCTATCAGCCCCTGCTCTGAGCCCCGCGTCTCCCAGTTCATCAAGAAGTACGTGGCCTCCTGTCTCCTGATCTCGGACACCAACACAGAGCTCTCCTACATCCTGCCCAGTGAGGCTGTCAAGAAGGGCTGTTTTGAGAGGCTCTTTCAGGTACCTGCAGGAGCTGGCAGAGTGGGCAGGCAGGGGGCTGTGGTACTGTGGGCATCTCCTGCCCTCATCACACACCGCTTTCCCCCCACAGCACTTGGAGCAGAGCCTGGAGGAGCTGGACCTCACTAGTTTCGGGCTGATGGACACCACCCTGGAGGAGGTCTTCCTAAAGGTGTCTGAGGAGGACCAGTCTCTGGAGAACAGCGATGTGGGTACGGGTGCTGCGGGGGTTAGCAAGGGGCTGTATGCTCTTCCTTGGCTTGGTGAATGCAGGAGACTCCTCTCCTAAGGGGAGGAGATGTTTCCAGCAGAGCCCATCCCAGCCAAGGGCAGCCAGCCTCTGCTCTGCTCCAGGTTTACTCCCGCCTGCAACAGTGTGCAGCTCTGGAGTCCTCAGCACAGGAAGAACTTGGCCACAGAGATGCTCTGAGGGCTGGAGCACCTCTGCCAGGGAGACAGGCTGAGAGAGCTGGAGGTGTTCAGCCAGGAGAAGAAGAGGGTCTAGGAAGATCTTAGAGCCCCTTCCAGTGCCTAAAGGGAGCTTGAAAAAATTAAAGAGAGGGACTTTATGTGGGCAGATAGTGATAGGATAAGGTGGAATGGTCTTAAACTAAAAGAGGAGAGGCTTAGATTAGATGTTAGGAGGAAATTCTTCCCTTTGAGGGTGGTGAGGACCTGGCACGGGTTACCCAGAGAAGCTGTGGCTTTCCTATCTCTGGAAGCGTTCAAGGCCAGGTTGGATGGAGCTTGAAGCAACCTGGTCTAGTGGAAGATGTCCCTGCACATGGCAGGGTTGTGGAATGAGATGAGCTTTAAGGTCCCTTCCAATGCAAACCAGTCTGTGATTCTGTGATCCATCCCTGCTCCATGCATGCTGCAGTGAAGAGGAGCATGACTGATGGCAGCTCACCTTTTTCATTCCAGATATCAAGGAGTCCAAGAAGGATGCCCTGCAGCCACCCACCCCTGAGCTGGGCCCAAAGCCTGAGGCCAACGGGGAGCCCCTGGCCGAAGCAGCGATGCCAGAGAAGCCCGAGGTGGAGCTCAGCAACCTGGTGACCTGCTCTAAGCTGGCACAGTCACAGGCGTCCCTGCGCTCAGCCTCATCAGTGGGCTCCGTGCGGGGTGACGAAGGTGGGGCTTATTCCGAATTCTTTGGGGATTATGCGCCCCTGTTCGATAACCGGCAGGACCCCGATAACATCAGTCTGCAAGGTTGGTGCCACTGGTGCCCGGCTAGCGGCAGGGGCCAGGGGAGGCACTTGGCTGGGATATGGAGGGTTCACCGGGGCAGGGCAGAGCTGGTCCTGGCCCCACAGGGTATGCGGTTGTGTCCAAGATGGGGGGCTGTGCCTGCTGGGATGAGAGCCCACAGGGAGGGGCCTGATGGTGCATCCACCAACACAGCACCCAGAGAGCCACAGCCTGGGTGGGAGGGCTGGGAATAGGCTCTTCCACCAGTTTGCAACCCCAAACTGGCAGGTAGGGTGTGGGGAGGGGGTCTCGTGCTGAGGCATGGAGTCAGCGGGGGCAGCTGGCATTGGCTCTGCCTCTGCCTCTTGTGGGTCTCCAGTGCCACCTTGCAGACTTGTCCCACTAACATGCCCACTCCCCATACTGGCACCCATTGAGTCTCTCCTCCTGGCCCCTGGGCGCAGCGTCACCTTCCAGCTGGTGGCTTCACCTGCCATACCCTGCCCCAGGTGCAAGGCTCTCCCTTCCTGGATGCTGGGATTGCTGGATATGGAGGGTGCAGACAAGTGCCTCGAGGTTGCTGCTTTAGTCACAGATCCTGTTCTGGGTTATCTCAGCAGCTTTTGTGATTAATTCAGGGATGTGCCACCTTTAACCCCCACCAGAGCTGCTCTGAGCACTGTGATTTGGGCTGTGGGAAGCAGACCCGGGACAGTGCCGTGGCAGAGCTCCCACTACCTTGCTGGGACCCCCACCTATGTCCTGTACCCTGTTCCTGACTGTGCTGACCCTTCACCAGCTGGGAGAGCTGATGGGAAAATGGAGGAGTCCTGCAAAAAAGCACCAATTTAGCTTGGGTTTTTTTAAACTGTTGTCTAAATTTACCATTTGGGGCTAAGAGGAACCTGCCAGCCAGTGGCCTTGCTTCACACCACACTGCTGTTGTGGCTCTGTAGCAGTCAGGGTTGGGTGCTGCCCTGTCCTTTGGGCAGCTGTCCTGGACTGGGTGTCCGGCTCAGCTTTCTGGGAGCCCTGGCAGGTGTGGGAGCAGCTGTGCCAAAGGGCTGATATCACTCTCCCCTCCCCAGAGCACGATGCAGAGGTGGAGGCAGGGCAGGGGAGCTTCAAACTGGAAGGCTCGTGGCTGAAGCTGCGCCAGTTCCACGGGCTGATTGTCAAACGCTTCCACTGTGCCAAGCGCAACACCAAGGCCCTCTTCTCACAGATCCTCCTGCCTGCCTTCTTCGTCTGTGTGGCCATGACTGTGGCCCTCTCCGTGCCCGAAATAGGTGCGTGTGTGCCACCCACCTTCCTGCATGCTGGAGATTACCTTTTCTGCCTGCCCCGGTGTAGCCGATGTGGACACTGGCTGCAGGAGGACAGGGTCAAGGCACAGTCTACCTGTGTGCGGTGGTGCTGTAGGTGTGAGCAGGTTCCTGTCCTTGTCCCCACAGGTGACCTGCCACCCCTCATCCTCTCACCATCACAATACCACAACTACACCCAGCCCAAGGGCAACTTCATTCCTTACGCCAATGAGGAGCGGCATGAGTACCGGTGAGAACTGCCACTGCTGGTGACCAGTATCCTGTGCCCCAGCCCCATCCCTGTCTCCATCCCTGGGACTTCAGGGAGGGTAGGGAGGAATGCAGCCCACAGCTGGCCTGGCACCAGCGCTGGCTCAAGCTTGGAGCAGAGCCCGGCTGGTGCCACATCCCCTGACAGAAAGCAGCCTCTGTCTTGGCCAGTATGTCTCTAGGAGAGGTGCCAGCCCTGACACTGCAATCAGCAGCCCAGTCATGCCAGGCACAGGTTGTGTGTGCCCATAAGTGCCAAGGCCTCAGGGAGGTCCCAGCAGAAGATGGCCAAGGTGGTGAAACCTGTGTCTCCTGCTCCTTGCTCTTCCTTACTGGCTCACTTTCCCTGCAGCATCAGGCTGTCTCCCGACGCCAGCCCTCAGCAGCTCGTGAACACTTTCCATCTACCCTCTGGTGTGGGGGCCACCTGTGTGCTCAAGACACCCTTCAACAACACACTGGACCAGCCCATGCAGACCCTCAACCTTAACAGCAACGAGTCCAAGATGCTGGCAGCCAAGTACTTCGATGCCATGTGCATCGACTCCTTCACCCAGGGCCTGCCGCTCTCCAACTTTGTGCCACCTCCTCCATCCCCGGCTCCCTCTGACTACCCTATCTCAGTGGATGAGGACCTGCTCCATGCCTGGAACTCTACAACCTCTGCTGTCAAAGGTATTACCTGTGCTGGGTGCTCAGATGTCTGGGATTTGTCTCCTTCAGGGAGATGATGCCTTTCCCCACAGAAGCAGCTCCAGGGACCCCCGGAAGTGCCTGTCAGTCTGGCCTGGCCACAGCAGAGCCTTATTGGGCTGAATTCTTGGCTCAGGACCAGTGCTCGGAACACTGTCTCCATTCAGCCCCCACCATGCCAGTTGAGCCCCGGGGTGGTGACATTGTCACCAGCCCTGTGGCCAGCTTTGTGCCACCTTTGCTGGACGTTCTCCCCCACCATTGCTTTCTCCAGGCACACTTCATAGCTCCTCTCTGAACCATTCTGTCCCCTCAGAGCTTTTCCTCCCATCCATCTCTTGGACCTTCTTAGTCACCGGGACCTTGCCCGGCCATCCCATCACCCTCATGCTGTCCCCAGCAGCCGGGGCAGGCAGGAGCCTGCCTGTGAGCCACCCTCTCTGCTCCTCAGGGACTGTGACCTCGGCCCCCGCTCTGCCCCGTATCATCCATGAGCCCATCAAGTGCACATGCTCCATGCAGGGGACTGGCTTCTCCTGCCCCAGTGGTGTGGGGGGCCACCCCCCGCAGATGAAGGTAGTGACGGGGGACATCCTGGCAGACATCACAGGGCGCAATGTCTCTGAGTATCTGCTCTACACCTCGGACCGCTTCCGGCTGCACAGGCAAGAGGGGAGGCTGGGGGGGTCCGCCCTGCACCATGGAGCAGGGGTGAGGATCAGGGACTTGGGGATATCTGCCCCAGGGTGCTGGCTGGAGCCAGAAATGGCTCCACTCCTGGAGGTAGGGGACAGCAGTCACAGCTTCCTCAGCAGTGCCTTGTCCACCAGGTATGGGGCACTCACCTTCGGCAATGTCCAGAAATCCATCCCAGCCTCCTTTGGTGCCAGGGCTCCTGCCATGGTGCGCAAGATCGCTGTGCGGAGAACGGCCCAGGTGGGACAGCAGTGCACCCTGGGGCGGGGGGAGATGGGTGGGGAGGAGAGGGCGGGCGGGCAGGGCCCTCTGACCCACTGTTCTGCTGCAGTGCTCTCTCCTCCAAGGGCTCTGAGGGGACTCCAGCTGGGTGGGGGGTGGTCAGCAGGTCTGGCCCAGCACAGTCAGTCGTGGCCTGCTCTCCCCACAGCCCTGAGCACAGGATGCCTGCCCTGTGGCTGGCTGTCCACCCCATCCTATCCCTCTCTCCCAGTACATCTGTGAGTCCAGCTCTCTTGCCACCTCCCACCACTCCTCCTCCTCTAGGTCTTCTACAACAACAAAGGCTACCACAGTATGCCCACCTACCTCAACGCCCTCAACAATGCCATCCTGAGAGCCAACCTGCCCAAGAGCAAGGGCAACCCTGCTGCCTACGGTGAGGAGCTGGAAGGGTGTTTGAGCACAGAAGCACATCAGGAACAGCATTAGGGCATGGTCCATCCAGGCTCCAAAGTGCAGTGTTCCATCTTGGGCCTGGCTGGGTCAGAGGTTTCACACACTTGGCTCTGAGATGTGAGAGCTGGGCAGAGCCCTCTGAGGTCTGGGCTGGGGCAGAATGTCTCAAAGTGCTGCCTGATGGTGCCCAGGCTTGTGAGGGTGCTCTCCAGGGAGAAAAGGCTTGGCCTCGAGGTGCTGGGTTACTTCGGAGAATGCAGCTCCTGGCTAGCTTCTGGTTGAAAACCTGTCCTGCTCGGAAGTCGGGACCAGGCAGACTAGGGACGAGGTTCTGTGTCCTGAACCAGTTTTCATGCTTCCATGTTTCTTCTTGGTCCTTCTTGCAGGCATCACGGTCACCAATCACCCCATGAACAAAACGAGTGCCAGCTTATCACTGGATTACCTGTAGGTCCAAGGAGCTGGCCTGAGGGAGGGTGGCTGTCTCATGGGAGGTGGGGGCTCCTCACTGGTGAACACTGAGGCTCCTGCCCTGCAGGCTGCATGGTGGGCGACAGGGTGGCTGTGATGTGGCAGTCCCTTTGCCCTGTGCATAGTGACTGTCCCACAACCAGGATGGGTGGCCTTTCCCCAGGCAACTGATGGGGTCCCTGCTCTCCTTGCTCCTCATCCAGCCTGCAAGGCACAGATGTGGTGATCGCCATCTTCATTATTGTGGCCATGTCCTTTGTCCCAGCCAGCTTTGTGGTGTTCCTGGTGGCCGAAAAGGCCACCAAGGCCAAACACTTGCAGTTCGTGAGCGGCTGCGACCCTGTCATCTACTGGCTGGCCAACTACGTGTGGGACATGGTGAGCAGTGCACGTGGCCCTACTAGCCAAGCCCCCAGGGCTGTGCCAGGGAGTGGGCAACCACAGAACTTTCTATCTTCTCCAGCTGAACTACCTGGTGCCGGCCACATGCTGCATCATCATCCTGTTCGTGTTTGACCTCCCGGCGTACACCTCTCCCACCAACTTCCCTGCTGTCCTCTCCCTCTTCCTGCTCTATGGGTACATTGCTCAGAGGGCTTGTGAGGAGGCACTGGGGAATCCCTCCAGAGTCTCATGGGGTGATGGTTTTAAACTAAAAGAGGGGAGATTTAGACCATATATAAAGAAGAAATATTTCACAATGGGGATGGTCAGACACTGGCCCATGTTGCCCAGAGAAGCTGCTGCTGCTCGATCCCTGGATGTGTTCAAGGCCGGATTGGATGGGTCTTGGAGCAACTTGATCCAGCTGAAGTTGTCCCTGCCCATGGCAGGGGTACTGGATTAGATGACCTTCCAATCCAAGTCTTTTTATGATTCTGTACCTCATCTATGCTGTGGCTGCGCAGGCAGGGCCTGCCCTTGGGGCTGATGTTCTGCAGTCCCCAGAGCTGGTTGGGGTGGATTGGCTGCAAGGGCTGGGGTGTGAGAGCCTGGGAGTGGCAGGCTGGGAGATGGGCGATCTCGAGGCTGGGGATCCCTCTCCTGCCATACTGATGTGTGCTCCTGCTGCTCATCTCCCCAGCTGGTCCATCACCCCCATCATGTACCCGGCCTCCTTCTGGTTTGAGGTGCCCAGCTCTGCCTATGTCTTCCTCATTGTCATCAATCTCTTCATTGGCATCACAGCCACTGTTGCCACGTTCCTGCTGCAGCTCTTTGAGCACGACAAGGTATAGGATTCATGGCTCTGCTGAGGGTCATCAGAAGGGAAGCACTGCCACTGGGTTATGGGATGGCTCAGGATGGGACAGAACTTAGGAGGTCTCAGCTCCCAGAATGAGACCTGATCAGACTGGACCTTGGGTTCCCAATCTTACCACACACTCAGGATTGTTTGATGCTTGTGTCTTCGCCACTGTCCCCACAGGACCTGAAGGTGGTGAACAGCTACCTGAAGAGCTGCTTCCTCGTGTTTCCTAACTACAACCTGGGCCATGGCCTGATGGAAATGGCCTACAATGAGTACATCAATGAGTACTACGCCAAGATCGGTACAGCCTCTTGCTCCCTCCCTGCCTCTCTTGCTCCAGGGCATGTGAGGCTGGAGGGAATGGTGATGCTGGCACATCCCCTCTGCTGGCCCAGTGGGGTGTCCCAAGGCCCAGAGCAACCTGGAGCAAAAACCCAGGGGGGTGGACTAGACGGGGCACAGGAAGAGATATGGCTGAAGGTCAGCCATGGCATAGTGCCAGGGGTGCTGAAAGTGGCTCCTTGAGCTTTCTCAAATAGCAGCCTCATGGGGAGAGGAAGGTGTGAGCCCTGACAGAGGTGTGCAGTTCTGCTGCTGCTTCTGCTACTGCACACTGCCTGTGGTGGGTCATAGTGGGGCCGTGGTGGAGATGTGGTGGGCTGTGGTGCAGCTGAGGTGTGTTATACTGGGGCTGCGTTGGAGATGTGGTGGGCCATGGTTCAGCTGTTCTGGGCCGTGCTGGGGCTGTGCTGTGACAGGAGGGATGGGGGCTGCAGGGACTTTCTTCTCCCAACTGGGGTCTCTTGGCTGCTGCCCAACCGAAACAAGCCTTTTGCCACTCCCAGCTTCAGCCTGGCCTCAGAAGCAACCCTGCTCTCTGCTTCTTGAATAGCTTTTGTACATAACCTAGATGCTGCTGGCAGCATGAGGGGCAATTTTGGGTTAGGATCTGACAAATCCAACTGATACTACTCTCAGTTGGATTTATTCATCCTACTGAGGTTGAAAAGCTACCAGATGATTTCCACAGCACCTGTGCTTTTAGTAGGAAAGCATGTTTTGACCAGCCCAGGCAGCTGTCATGGGGAGCATGGGAGCAATGTTGTTGTTACGGTGTGGTCAGGCTGTCCCCTCAGGAAGGTGTCCCCAACCATTCTCTCCTCTTCCTCCCACTCAGGGCAGTTTGATAAAATGAAATCACCCTTTGAATGGGACATAGTGACACGGGGGCTTGTCGCCATGACAATCGAAGGCTTCGTTGGCTTCTTCATCACCATCATGTGCCAGTACAACTTCTTCCGGAAGCCCCAGTGAGTGTGGTGGGCAGCAGGCATGGGAGGCTGGCCATGGGGTAAAACTTTGCTGTTGGGACACCTGAGCTCCAGGCTGCCCCTCTGGTGGGTGTGAGTGGGAGCTGCCCAACCCCAGCAGGGATATAGCTCCTAGTCCCACATCCCCCTCCACCCGTGTCCCCTACCGCAGGCGCCTGCCTGTCTCCACCAAACCCATCGAGGATGACATTGACGTAGCCAACGAGCGGCACCGGGTCCTGCGTGGTGACGCCGACAATGACATGCTAAAGATCGAGAACCTCACCAAGGTGGGGGCTGCACCAGGCTGCAAGGAGACACCTGAGACCAGCCTATCTCAGGGACATCACAGGTCTGGAGATTCAGGTGGCTCCTGGTGAGCTGAGCTCCCATCCCTTGCCCTACCAGGTGTACAAGTCCCGCAAGATGGGGCGCATCCTGGCCGTGGACCGGCTGTGCGTGGGCGTGCGCCCTGGGGAGTGCTTCGGGCTGCTGGGCGTCAACGGCGCAGGCAAGACCACCACCTTCAAGATGCTGACGGGAGATGAGAGCACCACGGGCGGAGAGGCCTTCATTAATGGGCACAGGTTAACGGGGACACGTGTTGGGTGAGGCTATGGGCTGCCCGCTCTCCTGGGGCCTGGATGAGGTTTGCTTGGAGGGCTCCCAGGATGAAACAGCGTGAGTGAACCTGTGTGTTCCCAAGGGACACTGCAGCTCTGTGTCCTCCTGCGTCACCCACCTCGGATGTGAGGCAAGTGACAGCGGCCCTGGGCTAAGGCTACCTGGTGGGGTTTTACCTGGGGGAAGATGCTCCAGTGTAAAGACATGTAAAAGGGGCCTCACCAGCAGGGTCTTCATGAAAAGCAGTTCCTTCTCCCCACTTCCCCTCCATCTTCTCCCACAGCATCCTGAAAGAGCTCCTGCAGGTCCAGCAGAGCTTAGGCTACTGCCCCCAGTTCGATGCACTCTTCGACGAGCTGACTGCCCAGGAGCACCTGGAGCTCTACACCCGCCTGCGCGGCATCCCCTGGAAGGATGAGGAGCGGGTAGGGCTCTGGGTGGGCAGTTGGCAGCACCCAAGGGCTGGTGCTGTGCCATGGGGATGGCATCTCACTGGGTAGCAGTGGGATCCTGAGCCAGTGCTGCTGCCCTCATGGCAGTGCTGCCCCGGCAGTGTGCCCATGTGGGCTGCCAGGGCCAGGCACACATCCTCACAGGCCCCCACTGGCACTTGACTGTGCCAGGGGCTACCATGGGGCTCCCCTGACTGGCACATGGCTTGTGGTCCCATCAGCAGCCAATGTATGCTGTGTAGCCCAACCCGTGCCAGCTCTGCCAGCCCTGTGGCCTTGGCAGGGTGACAGCAGCCCCCTGCACCTTGCAGGTGGTCAAGTGGGCACTGAAGAAGCTGGAGTTGACCAAGTACGCAGACAAGCCTGCCAGCACCTACAGCGGGGGCAACAAGAGGAAGCTGTCCACAGCCATCGCACTCATCGGATACCCGGCTTTCATCTTCCTGGTGTGCCTTGAGGGTGCAGAAATAACCCTGGGTGGGAGCTGCCCACCCCTGGCTCCTCCACACGTGTCCTGGAGTGTGGGACAGTGTCCTGAGCTAGGCTCAGGACAGGAGGGGGCTGGTAGGGTCCCTTCTGGGGCTGGCATGTCTGAGGGTGCTGTCTGTTCGCCAGGATGAGCCAACCACAGGGATGGACCCCAAGGCACGGCGCTTCCTCTGGAACCTCATCCTGGATGTCATCAAAACAGGGCGTTCCGTGGTGCTCACATCTCACAGGTCCACGGGGGTTCTGGCTGCGCCCATGATGCCTCCAGGCATCTGGGGTGCTGCATGGGAGGGAGGGAGCTCCCTTGTCCCCAGGGAATAGAATTTGGTAGGGGCATGGGAAGCGGGGTGAGCCTGGGACACGCTCTGTTGCCTTCTCTCATCCCTGGTGGTGTGGCCACAGCACCCGGGTGATGGCCTGGGGAGCCCAGCCCCCTGCCTGCCCCCACCATAGCCCTGGCACTGTCCTCCCATGTACCCCCACTGAACCGTGCCCTGTCCCTCCAGCATGGAGGAGTGTGAGGCGCTCTGCACCCGCCTGGCCATCATGGTGAACGGGCGGCTCAAGTGTCTCGGCAGCATCCAGCACCTGAAGAACAGGTAAGAGCCCTGCGGGAGCCAAACACCCCGTGTTCACTGCAGGGCAGGAAGGAGTTGGGCCCCCATGGTTGGGTGACAGTGTGGCACCTGTGACAAGATGCCAGCCCTTTGTGTGGGTGCTGCTTTGGAGGTGGGCGGGAAACAGGCTCACTAGAGTGCTCTGGCACTGTCCTGGTGTCCAGCGGTAGCAGCCTGAGAGCATTGTCCCCTTCGAAGGACTCAGTCCTTCCCCATGGGGGTTCAGATGAGAGGACAGGTCCTCACAGGGTCCCTTGTCCCCCGTGCAGGTTTGGTGATGGCTACATGATCACAGTGCGCACCAAGTCCAGCCTCAACGTCAAGGAGGTGGTGAGGTTCTTCAATCGCAACTTCCCCGAGGCCGTCCTCAAGGTGAGCTGCCCTCGGTGGCCATGCTGTTCCCTGCCAGCCCCCACCTTGGGGCACAAGCAGCTTTCATCCTCTGTGGGGTGACTGGAGGGGGTCTGGGAGCGAGGGCTCAATGCCCCACCCTGTGCCCACCCCAAGGAGCGGCACCACACCAAGGCCCAGTACCAGCTGAAGTCGGACCAGATCTCACTGGCACAGGTCTTCAGCAAGATGGAGCAGGTGGTGGACGTGCTGGGCATTGAAGACTACTCTGTTAGCCAGACCACACTGGACAACGTAAGAGTGGGGACAGCATGGGCAACTGGACACTTGTCCACAGGGATGGTGACCGTGACAAAGTGCCAGGCAGGATCTACCTTTGGTGCAGGAGGTGGAGCTGGATGGGGAATACAGTGGCAGCCACCACATGGTGGAATGCACTGGGTCCTGTCCTGGCAGCACGAATGACAGGCGAGGGGTGGCTGAGGGTAGAGGCGCCTGCAAGGATACCTCTCATTCTCCTGTCCTTCCCCCACACCCAGGTGTTTGTGAATTTTGCCAAGAAGCAAAGTGACAACCTGGAGCAGCAGGAGACCAGCCCCAGCTGTGTCCTGCAGTCACCCCTGGAGCGCTTGCTGAGCCTGCTACGTCCCCGCACTGCCCCCACTGAGCTGCGGGCCCTCGTGGTGGAGGAGCAGGAGGATCTGGAGACTGACGATGAAGGCCTCATCAGCTTTGAGGAGGAGAGGGTGAGAGGTTGTCCCTGGATCAGGGTGTCCCTGGTCCCACCTATGTCCCTGCCATGGAGCCCTAGGACTGGGTGCTGCAGCACCAGGAAGGGGACATGGTGGAGCCAGGGCCGGGCCATGCTGGGGGCTCTCTGAAAGGGGTGGCGGTTCTCTGGGAGGGGTGGCGGCTCCACCACCTGGGCTGGGCTCTGGCCCCAGATGCCCTGGGTATGCTGGCAGAGTGGGCAATCCCTGAAACCTGCCTGTCTCCCTGCCCAGGCTCAGCTTTCCTTCAACACCGACACGCTGTGCTGAGACCCCGGGGGCAGCCGCATTCCCGTCTGTGAAGTCACCGAACCCTTTTGGCCTCTTCCCTCCCTTTTCCCTGTGGAGCGGAGCTGCCGTGGCTGGAGGCACATGCCAGGGAGGACACAGTGGGCACAGCAATGCTTGGATGGACCTCTTGAGCCACCAGGGGTGGCCTTTGTCTCCTTCAGTTCCGGAGCAGTATCACTGTGTGGTGACAGGGGCCATGGTCCTCGGCCTGTCCAACAGGCATGTGCCATGGATGGAGACTGCAAAGGAAAGGACACAGTTTGGCGCTAGCGCTGCCGGCCCCACATGCCTTGGGGCAGAGACACCCAGGCCTGTGAGTGGTGCCTTTGACTGGACACTTGTGTTGCACTCACCCCAGGGACCCTTGGCTGTGGGACCCTGCCAGGCCTGGCCCCATGGAGCTGGAGGAGGGATGACTGCTTCTATATTGCCCCTGGCCGGCACTGCCCTGGGCACCACAGGGACAGGTCTGGTGCTTCACCCACAACTGATTTCTGTCATCAGTGGGATGTCACTGGGGGTCTTGGCCCTGCTGATATGTCCTGCCCACCCTGGGGTCTGTCCACCCTGGCCCTGCCTGGCCTTGGGCACTGACTCCATCCCCAGGCAGCAGCACTCCTGCAGAGGCACGCAGGGGGGCAGAGGGGTATGTCACAGGGTATTTCACATGCTGGCACCAGCTGTTTTCCCCTCTGCCCCTAACCACGTCCCTCCCCCTGCCTCCTGCCTGCCCTCACCATCTGCTTCGCCCATCACAGGGCATTGCTGCAGCTCTGCCATCTTTTTGCTGTGTCCCTTTCAGTGTCCCCTTGCCCTGGCACTCATTCCTCCATGTCCAGCCCTGTACAGGAGCCACCTGCACTGGTTTCTTATTGTTGGGTCACTGGCGGTACTGGAAGAGGGGTTGCTGCACCCCAGGATATCTTTGGAAGGTGGTAGTGGGTTGGCCTTAAGGTACGAGGTAGGGACAGTCAAAGTGGGCATGGGCACAGCTTGGCAGGGGTGCCCGGGGTGCTGGGGAGGGGAGGATGGATTGTGGCAGTGGGGCTGGCAGTGTCAGTGGGCCAGCAGTGGACACCCCCTCAGCCAGCAATGCCCCTCCTTTTTGCAGAGGGTCCTTCTGCCTTGTGACCCACAGGGACCATGTCTGGTGCCTGCTGCTCTCAGCAACCTGCAGTTGTGCCCAGAGGCAGAGTGACAGCAGGGCCCGTGATGCTGACTCTGATCCCCAGCCAGGCTTTGGCAGCACCCCAGGGTGGCCATGCACCTTTCTGGGGAGCACGTGAGGCCCTGAGAGCTCTGCTGTCCAGCTGGCTGCCACAGGAGGTGTGGGGCACACGGCGTGGGGAGGCCTCTTTGAGCCACCTCTGGCTCCACTCGGGCACAGGAGCAGGGTCTGACCTCCACTGTCCTCGTGCCCCCCTGGTCTCACCAGCCTTGTATGCCACCTGCTATAGATTGTGATACAATATACAGTATTTTCAATAAGGGGAAAACTGGGGGGAGAAGCTCTATTTTCAGATTTTTCAGACCATATTTTTTTTAATGGCATATGGGAAACTGGCTGTTTCTGGGGTGGAGTGGATGGCACATGGGGGCAGCCCCCACTGGCGTGCCCTTGCTCCCTTGCTGGGCACATTCTGCCTTCCTGGGTGAGTGTGGGGGGATGAGTCAGCTCGAGGCTTGTCCTTTGCCATCAGGGAGAGGGCATGGTGTCATCTTTGAGTCCCCAGCTGTCGCTAAAGTGGTGGCACCCTGGGGACCCTGGGGCACACTGGGCAGCAGTGCTGCAGTGCTCTGGGCTTTGTCCTCACCCCACAGCTGCCACACTGCCCTGTTGCTCAGGACTCTGGAAGGGCACTGGCACTCCACTCACAGTGTCTCCCCTTTTCTCAGCCCTCCCCACCACCACCATGCCATTGTCCCTATGGCTTTGATGGTCAGTGGACATGCTCTGGTGCCCATACAACCTGGATGGCCACGGTGGTCTCCCTGCCCTGGGCTCAGGGCTGCCTGGGCACAGACCCTGCTGGGGCCACCCCAAGGGAGGCAGTAGGGAGAGAGCAGGAGCATAGTGCCCCAGGGCATGTCCCCAGGGCAGGGGTGGCTGCTGCCTTAACACTGTTCACTTGGTTGAGTTTGGCCCTACTTCCAGTCTTGCCTCCCCCTGCACGTCCTTGGCCACCAGCCATGGGTGCAGCGCCAGTGCCATGCTCAGCCCCAGGCATGGGGCCTCTGAGGGGTGGGGAAGTCTTGGAGCTGCCTGTACATTGCTAGCAAACAAACAAACAAAAAAAAGATGAAATGTGAAAATACTGATCATTTTAAATAAAAAACAATAACTGGATCCAGTGAGGCTGTGTGGTTGGTGATGGGTGGGAGTGTCAGGTCTGGGTGCCTGGGAGGGATCAGGCTGAGGAGGGGGTTGGCAGTGCCCAGGGTGGGAGTGCGGGAGCCTGCTGTGGGCAAAGGGTCCTGGGCCCAACACAGGGGTGTGCCCAGTGCTTGGCATCATTTGGACAGTGGTGGGGTGGCTGGGGGTGCAGGCAGGAGCCGTGGCAGCTGGCAATGTCACCAGCCTCCCTCAGCGGCTCAGGGCTGGCAGCAGCTGCGGTGCAGGGGCCCCATGGCAGGGCGTCCCGCCTGTGCCGTGGGGCCAGGTGTGGGTGGGAGCGGGTGCACCCTGCAGAGGAATGTGGGCTGGGAGGGGCTGCGGCTCCAGCTGGGGCACTCAGGGTGCAGCCAGCACTGTGCTGATAGCTGCCACCCAGCATGGCTGAGAAACTCCAAATCCAGCTCTTCATCAAGGTGAGGGGGGATCCTCAGGCCAGTGGGCACTGCTGGCTTGCCACCATTGACAGTGCTGCAGTGGGGTGACCCGGCTGCCCTCCCCACCACAGTGCCCAGATGTGGGGAACTGGGGAGGTAATGGGCAGGGGGTCAGGCAGCAGGTAGGGAGTGGGGCTGGCAACAGGCAGTGTGCCAGGTAGCGGTCAGGTAGGAGTAGGGCGGGCAGTGGGCAGCAGGCAGGCAAGGGGGGGGCAGGCAGCAGGCATGGCTCTTCTCCACAGCACTGCCTGCTGCTGCCTACCCCGCAGGCAGGGGGGCTGTGAGGGCTCAGCCTGGAGAGGTCAGACTGGGATGCTCTCCACAAACCAGAGCCCAGCAGCATTTGCCTGCACCTGCCGGGCCCTTCCCAGCTGCCACCCGGCCGGGGCAGTCTGTCCGGCTGTGCCAGGTAGGACAGGGCTTGCCTGGGATTGTGCCTGGGGGTGGCAGGGCCACTAGCATTGCTGTCAACTTCCTTTGGTGAACAGTCCCTGCTACTAGGCTGTCCCTGCCACAGCTGCCCCTGCTGCCACTGCTGCTGCTGCCCCCAAGCCCTGTTCCCCCTTGGCACTGTGAGGCTGGCACAGCCTGGGGGTCCTGTTCCCTGGGGGGATGCCAGGGCCAGCACTCACTGTGCCACGTGGCTGCTCTGGGGCATGGCACTGAGGCCCTGGGAGCACTCAGGGGCTGGGGGCATGGTGCCCTGCCTGGCATAGCAGGTGCCATGGACTGTAGCACGACTTGCCAGCCTGTGTCAGCCAGGCTGGGCCGGGGCACATGACTTGCCACCCTCATCCAGGGCTGCCCCCACTGTGGCCATGCTGGGGTGAAGGGGCAGCTGAGCTCTCCATCTGTGCCCACAGGCGAGCGAAGACGGGGAGAGTGTTGGGCACTGCCCCTTCTGCCAGCGGCTCTTCATGGTGCTGCTGCTCAAAGGGGTGCCCTTCACCCTCACCACCGTGGACGTGAAGAGGTGAGTGGTGGTCCTCTCCCAAAGGGTGCCAGTCCTCGGGCCAGGGCCATGGGCAGGGTAGGTGGGTGGTATGTCCCCAACAGTGTGGGAAGGGTTGTGTGAAGGGTGGGCACTATGGCATGCACGGAGCTTGTTGTACCCCTCCAGGTGCCCACCACTGCCTGGGGAGGGTAGTGGGCAATTTCCCTAGGCACACACAGAGGCAGGAGCAGCCTAGGGGCACCACTTCATCCCTTTGCTTGGGACACACATGCACATATGAACATGCACACACGCACACACAC
Source organism: Corapipo altera (assembly GCF_003945725.1). Lineage (NCBI taxonomy): Eukaryota > Metazoa > Chordata > Aves > Passeriformes > Pipridae > Corapipo > Corapipo altera. The sequence continues at coordinate 976,117 of NW_020885000.1, forward strand.
GTGCATGGGGCCAAGCAGAGCCCTGGACATGCCAGACATCAGCAGCATCTCCATCTCCCGCAGGGCACTGGATGTGCTGAAGGACTTCGCACCAGGTGCCCAGCTGCCTGTTCTGCTCTACAACGGCGAGCCCAAGACTGACACCATGATCATCGAGGAGTTCCTGGAGGACCAGCTGGGCCCCCCCACGTCAGTATCCAGTGCTGCCCTGAGAGGACGAAGGGGCCAAAGAGGGGCAGGACAGCCTGAGAGAGGAGGGGGCTGACAGCATGTGAGCCTGTTGGCCCCTGCCATCTGCCTCAACGGTGCCCACATCCCCACAGGTGCCCCAGTCTGGTCCCGCAGTACCGGGAGTCGAGCCTGGCCGGGAACGACATCTTCCACAAGTTCTCCGCCTTCATCAAGAACCCGGTGCCTGCCCAGGACGAGGGTGAGGATTAAGTAGGGAAGCATCCTGTGCATCTTTTCAAGTGTCAACCCCCTCAAAGCCTATCCTGGTCACACCGAGCGCCCTCAGTCCTCCCCATCTATGTGGGTCAATGTCAGGTCTCTGTGGGAGGGCAAGGAGCAGGTGCCAGCCTGGGTAAGGTGGGTGCTGCCTGGGCACAGGGCTGTGCTGGCAGGGGGGCACGGCAGAGCAGGAGTCCCTGCCTTGACCCAGCTGCCCTCCCCACAGTGCTGCAGCGGAGCCTGCTGCGGGCCCTGCTGAAGCTGGATGAGTACTTGCGTGCCCCTCTGGACCATGAGCTGGCCCGGGACCCCAGCCTCCGGGCCTCCCAGCGACGCTTCCTTGACGGAGACCACCTCACGTTGGCCGACTGCAACCTGCTGCCCAAGCTCAACATTGTTCAGGTAAGCAGGGGCATCCCGGCACCCTGCCCTTCTCCTTTCCCTGGCATCTCCATTCCACTGGCCCCATGGTCTCACTTTCCTCTTGGTGCCTGTAGCAACCCCCGGCTCCTTTCACAAATGCTGTCAGCCCTTTGTCCTCTGGCATCCTTCTCCCCAGGAGCCCCGCCCAGCAAAGTGCCTTCCCAGAGATCCCATTCCCCTCTACATCCCCTCCTAAGTGCCAGCCTTCACCTGTGCAGTGCTGGGGATGTCCACTGGCCCCCTGCCTTCCTTCCCAGCTGGTTCCTTTCCTAGCAGCTGGGCCCTCCTTGACACACCGTACCAGGCACAGTTCCCTCTGTTCCTGCCCACAGGTCGTGTGCCAGCACTACCGCCACTTCGGGATCCCCAAGGACCTACGGGGGGTGTGGCGGTACCTCAACAGTGCCAGTGAAACCAAGGAGTTCAAATACACCTGTCCCAACAGCCAGGAGATTGTACAAGCCTATCGCTCCGTGGTCCGTGCACCACAGTGAGCTGGGTATGCACCCCAGTGGGTGCAAGGCCAGGGTTGGGGTCAGGCAGGAGGTCAGTGCCCACCCCATTCCTGCCAGCATGCACTTGGGAGAGCAGAGCATGAGCTGTGCCCCTGGCACCCAGGTGCTAGCAGTAATCTGTGGTGCACTGAGCCCCCTTTGTGCCACCCTCTCTCCCAGCCAGGACATGCTCTGTCCTGGGACTGGGGGCAAGGGGGCAAAGCCATGGGCACCATCAGTGCCAAAGCTGGGCCCTGCTGTGGGCAGGGGCAGAGCTGGGGAGGACAAGCTGCCCAGAGCACAGGGCAGCCCTGCAGCCTCTTGTGTGGGCACGTCAAGCCACCCTCTCATGAGGGTCCAAGGCCCAGCTGCGCCTGGGCAGCAGGCACTGCAGGATACCCTCACACCTGCACTGGGTGAGGGGACCCAGCATAGCCATGGAGAGCCCTGAGAACAGAGCTGGCAGGGGATGGCAGAGGCAGTGGGCACGGGCCAGTTCGCAGCACCCTGGGTGAGGGTAGCAGAGGGTACCAACTCCCCAGAATCTGCGGTTAGTCTGCTCTCAGGAGCAGATTTGGGGGTTGTGAAGTGGGGCAAGCCCAAGCCAAGCTTCAGAGCTCCTGGAAATCAATAAAGGCTTTGCAAGCAAGACCAGCGTGAGTTTGGAGTGACACACCAGCAGCTCTCCGTTACAGGGCTTTGCACTGACCTCCACTCTCTCTCCCAGTGCCAAGCAAGGCAGAGTGCATCCTCCCAGCTCTCTGGAGGGGTTGGGCGGGCTCTAACCGCCCATCTGCCAACCCACTTGCAAAAAGCTGGCAGGGAAGGAAACTTCTCTGAGTCCTGGACCTCCGGGTTCAGCTGAAACTGGTCCAAGGCTTCCTGGGAAAGGGAGAGGCAGAATACACCGACACATCCACGGAGACTGGCTGGCTAAAAACACCTTTACTGGAAAGAAGATAAGCACAGGCAATCCTTCCATTCTGCAGTGATACAAAAGTTCCTTCCAAACCCCACCAATTCAAGGAAAATGAAGTCAAGAGGTGGCGCCTGCCAGCAGGGAAGAGCTGCTGGGAAGAAAGCAACCACTGGTGTCTCCTCAAAGGCCCTGCCACCACCCCAGCGGAGGGTCAGCTGCCATGTGCTGATGGCTTTGTTGCCTCCCTGGGTGCGAGGGGCTCAGCTGGCCCCAGACACAGGGCACTCTCTCCTCCACTCACGCACATTGCTGATAGGGCTCCACAGGGCTGTCATCAGGGCACAGGACAGCACCGCTCAGGAGTCCTCGAAATTCACCCCAGATGGTGCTTTCTTGCTGGGAGGAGATGGAGGGAGCATCAGAGCCCCAAGCCCCATGCCCGAAGCAGGGCCCATGGGGTCCCTGTGCAGCCAAGTCCCAGCACTGACCTTTTGAAACCAGGGTTAATGAGAGACTCCCCCGGGACCTTCCTTTTGGCTGGTAAAGCTGAGCCAGCAGCCCTGTTCTTCCTGGGGCTGCGGTCTGCCTCAGTCAAGGATAGGCAGGATGCAGATTGCAGGTCAGCCAGGTGTTCTGTCAGCCCTACCAGTCCCTCCAGGGCCAGGGTGAGCTTCCAGCAGCCCAGCCTGGCAGGGCCAGCAGCCATGCTCCCAAAGGAGCCATGGACCTGCCCCGGCCCCCAGTCTGGAAGTACAGCAAAGCCTGCCTTTCTTCCGAGGCTGGTGATGACCAGCCTCTGACCTGAGCACCCCAGATACCCCGAGAGCCACCACAGTGAGCCCTGCCCCTGCTCTGTCGGGAAGGGCACCAGGACAGTGGGTACCTGACAGCAGCCACAGCCGAGGGCACTCGGTGTGTGCTGAAGAGCACATGAACACAGGACCAGCAGCCTCCGGGAAGGAGAAGGTAGGACAGCAGGACCAGGGCAGGTGCTCCTGGCAGTGCCTACCTGGCAGGAAGAGCTGCTGGCTCTGGGCAGTATTCCTCTGAGGGCTGCAGGAAGATGCCAGTGTCTCCACGGCTGCTGAGACAGGAGCCAGAGCCACAGCTTGTGACAACACACCCCAATACAGCATGCAGCACCCCAAGCCTCCCCAGCTAAACTGAGGCCTGTTCTCCTCTCAGCGCTCCCACCCAAACTGCTGCTGCCACAAAATCTTCCCAGACCCCTCAGAGATGTCTGTAAGGCGACTCCCACATTCAGGATGCTGGTGTGGTGCTGGCCATGAGGACAGGGCTGTGTTTCCACCCAGAGACACACCACTGTGTCCTCTGGGCCCCAGCAGGGATCCTCTGCCTGGGGGCTCTGGTGAAGACCCTGGCCACCTTTAGGAACTGGCCAACTGAACGGGGAAGCGATGGCAGCAGCTCTGCTGCTGGTCCACTGGGACTGGTGAGGAGAAAGCACCTGATGTGATACTCGGGAGGCAAAGCCCTCTCCCGCTGAGAGGCCCAAGGCTGAGCTGGGGCACGTGGGGTACTTTGGGTGGGGGTGACGATCCCATGAAGGTGGCAGGAGCTACCGGCCCTCCCCCTGTCCTCACACCTTCCAAACCCACCACGGACCTTCCAGGCGCCTCTCCAAAGTCTCGATGCATCCGGCCATGCCGAACACCAGCGCCTGCAGCTGGCTGCGCGCCTCAACGGCGGGCAGCTGGGCGAGGGCGACGGCCGGGCACCGCGGCTCCTCCGGCATCCGCAGCGTGGCCGAACCCGGGCCCAGGCTCAGCTCAGCGGCCCCGCGCCCCAGGGCGGCCCTGCAGGGATAGGGGACGAGGGGAGCGGGGAACAGGGCGAGTCCAGGATGAGGGGAGCCCGGGATGAGGGAAGCCGAGGATAGAGGGTGTCGGGGCGGCGGCACCCACCTGAGCATCGCGCCGTGCTCCTCCGGCGGGCACCGCTGCAGAGAGGGGAGGAGGAGGAGGAGGAGAGCATGTTCGACACGGCCTAACCCGGGCCCATCCCCGCCCCACTGGCACCCCGGGCCTCAGGCCCGAGCCCCACCGCCGACCCCGGCCCCGGTACATACGCAGCCAAACGCCGGACAGCCGCCGAGGTCCCCGGCCCAGACCTCCATCGCGTCGGTTACACTGCGGGAGGCAGCGGCTCAGGCCGGGGCTGCTCGACCCCCGCCCGGCCCCGCTCCCGTTCCCGGCCTCCGCCCGCTCTCACTAGACAGCGCCGCCGGGCCGGCAGTAGCAGAGGAACCGGTCCGGCCCGGCTCGCAGCACGTGGAAGGGCCCGGCCGGTTCCGCCATCGCCGCGCCGGAAGGGGCGGGCGCGAGCGGCGGGTCCCGCCCGAGGCCGCGACAGGAACCAACAGCTCCGCCATGGTGAACTTGGGGCTGCGGCGGGTGGAGGATGATGTGGCAGCCAAGCACCCGGTGCGCCCTGCGGGGGACGGGCTGGGGGGCCCGGTTGTGCCGGTGGGGCTGGGGCTGCGGGGGCCGGGCAGAGCCCGGCTGTGCCGGTGGGGCCGGGGCTGAGAGGGCCGGGCAGGGCTCCAGCCCCGGCGCTGACGCGTCCCCGCAGGCGCTGCAGCAGTACGCGGCTTGCCAGTCCCACGCCTTCATGAAGGGCATCGGCACCTTCCTGGCAGGTACAGCCCCGTCCAGCCCCCCTCCTCGGTTGTCTCCGGCCGCTCCCCGGGGGCAGCGGGGACGGCCCGGCTGTGTTCGGTAACCCCGGCCCCGGTCTCGGCAGGCAGCGGAGCCACCTTCGCCGTGCAAAAGCTGGCGCGGCAGAAGCTGCCGTACAGCCCGCAGTGGAGCCTGCTGCTGGCCGTGGGTGAGTGCCTGGCCCGGGTGGTGCTGCGGACAGAGAGGTGTTTGCCCTTGCTGTGGGGGGCTCATCCCTAGCTTCGGTCACCTCTCGACGCCCCGGCCCCGCGGGTTCCGGAGGGTTCTTGGGCAGCTGCATCAGATGCTGTCCCCACCAAGGTGCTGCTGGCGCTGTCAGAAGCACCTCGGCCTCCCCAGCCGCAGGGTCCCTCGCGAGCTATGTGGTAACCAGAGCTGAGACACAGAAATGCTCCGACTTCTGGATTTATCTGGAGACAGGCAAGTCCCCACAGCAGCTCGCCGTGACTGGTGGGGTGTCTCAGCCCACAGGTACGTTCACACCTCCCTGTTGCTTTCCCCAGGCTTGTCGTGCTTGGTTCTTCCCTGCTGCAATAATTAGTTTGCTATTCCTGTCTCATAATTAAACCGGTGACTGTGTAATTGCCAAAATCTCAATGTAAGCCCCACACTGGCACACTGCATCCGAGGAGTGGGAGCAGAAGGACATGTGGTGGCTGGAGCTCCCTACCTGATCTCATAGTTCCCATGTCCCGCTGTGTTCTGGGCACAGCGGTACCTGAGCAGACCTGGAGATGTGAGCTGGGTGCACTCGCTGCTAACTGCTAACTGGTGCCCTGCCTGCTTTGGGGATTCACAAGAGCCAGCATGAAGGGCTCGTTTGCTGGAAGAGGACGGAGAGGGTAAGGGATGGAGAGAGCAAATGAGGTGCAGAGAGGTTTGCTGCTCCGTAGAGTGGATAGAGCTGGAGGGGCACTAAGAGAGGCACTGGACAGTTCCCATGGCTGCTTGCTGCTCTCTGTCACATGTACCTTGAGCTCCCAAAGCCCCTTGAGGTTCCAAAGTTGGGCCCACCTGAAGAGGCTTTAAACACTTCACTAGGGCTCTGTGGTTCTCTCTCTGCCCGCCCTTGGCAAACACACCAGGGTAGTTGGAGGTCCAGGAAGCTTGTACTTTCTGTTGCAGAAAATCTGCTCAGCACAGAGGACAGGGACAGCGTCGCACTGCCGGTGAGGAGGAACAGGTACGGGGATGTGGTGGAGTAGCCGTCAAAGCACAGCACTCTGTACCCGTGTCCCACTTCAGCCCCTGCTGCCTGCCCAGCCTGTCGCTGCCCATGCTGCCTGTGCATCTGGTAGGCTTGATGGCACTGTTGGGAAGCTCAGAGGATTTGATCCTGCAGTGAGAGTGTGGTGGAGGCACCACAGGGATCACTGCTGCCCACCTCATGGCCTCTGAACATTGCACTGAGGGTACAATAAAAGTCAAGAACTGAAGGTGCTCATTGTGGATGAGGTGAAGGCCAGCAGTGGGACAGGCAGAGCAGGTGGTGAATGTCACCCCGAGGGAACAGGTGGCACTCACACTCTCTTGGCACGTGGATTGCTGCGAGCTGGCTCTAGGCATGGGCAGGTCTGGGCTAAGCTACGAAGGCAGAGCTGTTATTGTGTGCTTTCTGTACCCTGAGCCCAGCCAGTCCCCATGTCCCTACCCCTGCAGCAGCAAGGCTTTTCCCACCCACCTGAACAGGGCCGGGCTGAGCCCCATAGCTGGGTGGCCTCTGGGGTATCCTCTGCCCCTGCAACAGGGGTGACCATGTGCCCAGGGCCCCTCTCTGTGGTGCCCACCTATCACTGGCCAGGGCACGTCATCTGGCCAGTCCCAGATTGCCCATCCAGATCCATAACCAGTTGGCAAGGATATGGTACCGTCTCAAATCCCATGCACAGAGAGGGGCATGTGGGGTTTTTCCTAATGTCAGACTCCAAGTCCTAACTAGGTGAACTGGCTGCTCTTGGTGGATGTCCAACTCTGATTCAACTGCATCTGAATTTCTTAGAAGAGGAAATGCAGCCTGGATTCTGGAAGGTACCTGGGTTCTTAGAGCAGTGTTTCAGCTTCAGGGACCAGAAGCGCCTCTTCCTTCCATGTGAGATGTGGAGACAGACCCTGAGCCTCACTCCACCATGGGAGGGAGTCCCTGTGATGGGGAGGTGAGGAGTCTGGGGAAGAAACTCGGGTTTAAGGGTTCAGAACATCATCTGAACTGCAATCAGGTTTGCCTTGTGCAGAGAGATGGGGAGCAGCCAGCGGAACAGCTGAAAATGAAGTGCTGCTGGGAATGGGTGGGTTAAGCCAAGCACAGCATTCCAGGAGCTCAGCCAGAGCAAGGAAGGGTGTTGGGAAGTGAGCAGACCTACTCACCAGAGCTCGTGCTGCCGGCAGGAGCAAGGAGGGCAGCAAGAAACCACAGCTCCCTACAGCCACTCCTCTCTGGAGTGTCTGGGGAACGTGCAGGACGGGGGGAGGCTTCCTGGTGGACTGGAGAGCTGGGACTGGACCCACACAGCTGTCAGGTGCCAGATGTGTCACAGTGTCTCTGAGCTGCCAGTGACTGTACCAGGAAATGTGGGTGCCCTGCTTGGGCACCAGCACTGGGGCCCGGGAGTGGAGGCCTGTCAGCAAGTTGTCCGTGCATGGGAGCTGTGGCAGTGAGGGGCAGCTTGAGCGCTACCTGCTCCTGGCTTTGGGGTGACTGCACCTCCAGTTACTGGGAAACTTGAACTCGATGACTGTGGCTACGTGGAACTCCTCCATCTCCAGGTGGCCCTTGGACTGGAGTGAGGTTTCCAGCCCACCTCAGTCCATCTTGGGGGGTCTCCAGGCTGGTACAAACAAACAAATAAAGTCATGATGGTGTCCCAGCACTGGATGGGCTGGAAGGGATAAGGCCTTCGGGCAGAGCCTGACCCTGGCTCTGCCGGGCTGATCTGCCTGTTGCTGATCAGGAGCCACCAAGCCATAGCAGTGGTTACAAAGGTTTATTTCAGATTATAAAAAAACCCCCAAACAGACAAAAATCAAAGCTTCTGCATGTTTGCATGTCCCTGTTCTTAACTGGAAATGAAGATGCATCCCCCCCAGCTGCCCGGCATAGGGTGTTGGCAGGCTCAAATCCCAGTGCAGAGCAAAGCCCGACTCCCACAGCAAGCCCATCGCCTCTGTGCTGGCCATGGCCATGCACCACGGAGCTGCCGGCACCGGGGGATGGAGGAGTGGCAAAGGCAAGTCTAGCATAGGAACCACAGGGATGGGGAAGGCACCATGTGTGGTTGCTGAAGTGGGACCTGGAAGCTGCTGGCTCCCCACATCTTGTTGTTGTTAAGCCCTTACCCGAAGCTGAGAGCAGTGGAAGTCTAGGCCAAGATTTGGCCTTCAGGAAGGTCAGTGGGGTTTGTGTGCTGGCCAGAAAGACAAGTGTGGGCTCTGGGTGCTGCCCAGAGCTCCCCAGGACGCAGGGCTGTTGCTCCAGGGACAGGCTAGCAAAGTCAGCTGTAAAGACTGGTATAAATAATATTCCCCACCCACCTCCATACAAATGAAAATAAATCCTACTGTTGCCTTGGCTCACTGGCCCAGTCCAACTCAGTTCTGGTGGCAGAAAGATGTCCCAACTCTGAATGTCCCATTCCCAAACCTGCTGCCGCGTCCAGTAATGCTGGGAAACCCTTCCTCTTATGTCCCTCCTTTCCTGCAGCTTGAGGGCAAGGGGAGGGCAAAAGGGGACAGCTTTCCTTCTGGGACAGTGTCAGGCCTTGGAAAGAGGACACTGAGCACTCACTGCATCCCAGGTGTTCAGACCATGGAGACTCCAGCAGGTAGGATGGTGCTGGGTCCTGCAGACATGGCCCACCCAGTCCCCACCATCAGATCGCACTGGACTTGCTGCGCCGGAGCAGGCAGACGGCAGTAACCAGGGACGTCAGGGTGGTAACCACAAAGAGCAGGATGAGGAGGACCCAGTAGTTGTACAACATGCTTTTGTTGTAGGAGGGCTTCTCTGCCGGGATCATGTTGGTGAGGTTCAGCATGTAGCCCAGGGCCCAGCCAATGGAGGTTTCTCCTGCCTGTGGAAAGAGCATGGCATGGTCAGCCAGCCAGCCAGCCCAGCTCTGTGGGCCTCAGGAGACCTTAGATGTCTTTTCTAACTTTAATGATTCCATGATTCTAAGATCATGGAGTCCAACCACTAACCCAGCACTGCCAAGGCCACCACTAAACCATGTCCCCAGGTACCACATCCACATGTCTTTTAAATCCCTCCAGGGATGGTGACTGTTGCTTCTCTGGGAAGCCTGTTCCAATGCCTTAA